>NW_021637146.1:0-31848 GCF_004799145.2 Neltuma alba | reverse complement strand
TGAAAAGACGGCTTTAGCTTTATTGATGCTCAATACAATTCATTCTTCTTCTTTTTTTTCTGGTTATACATATAAGAAGGGTCCTTCCCTCCCGCATATAGCCAGTATATAAGTTTTTGTATTTATAATTCTTTGAAACGCCTATCTTTTCCTTCCGAGCGCCTGACAATAAATTAGACTATACAAGCTGCATTTCTCACATAAATTTTGTGCTTATCCTTCTGAATAGAGTAGGACCGTGGGAGGGCTCTTCTTTTTTTCTTTTTGGTTTTTAAATTTTATACATATATATATATATATACTCACTCCCACCGGCACCAAACGTCACGATCCTTGGCATTGACCGAATTTTCAAAGCTTTGAATTGGTACAGTGGCGTTGAAAGCTTGAATAGATTGTGGAGGTGGTGGGCAAAATGATGATTCCAAATTTTGCTAAACGCCTAACCCATCTTATGTGGTTCTAGAACACGGCCAAATTTTCTTTAACTTCTTTTTCTTTGCACTTGTCTTTGAACTTGACGAAAAGTTGAGAAGCGTGCTGAGAAATTTTAAAATGTGGAATTATTTTCATGCACTATGAAGAAGCATGTGAACTGGATTCTTTAGTGCTTTTAACATGGCGTAACGTGAGTGATTGTTTGACGTAACGTGAGTGTTTGGAACTGCGTGTGCAATACTTCTACGACGACTTATGGACTATCAAATTGGCCAATACTTTTCAACTTTTCATTGCAGAAAAGACGGCTTTAGCTTTATTGATGCTCAATACAATTCATTCTTCTCTTTTTTTTTTTTTTTGGTTATACATATAAGAGGGTACTTCCCTCCCGCATATAGCCAGTATATAAAGTTTTTGTAATTTATAAATTCTTTGAAACGCCTATCTTTTCCTTCCGAGCGCCTGACAATAAATTAGACTATACAAGCTGCATTTCTCACATAAATTTTGTGCTTATCCTTCTGAATAGAGTAGGACCGTGGGAGGGCTCTTCCTTTTTTCTTTTTTGGTTTTTAAATTTTATACATATATATCTATATATATATACCCACTCCCAACGGCACCAAACGTCACGGTCCTTGGCATTGACCGAATTTTCAAAGCTTTGAATTGGTACAGTGGCGTTGAAAGCTTGAATAGATTGTGGAGGTGGTGGGCAAAATGATGATTCCAAATTTTGCTAAACGCCTAACCCATCTTATGTGGTTCTAGAATGCGGCCGAATTTTCTTTAACTTCTTTTTCTTTGCACTTGTATCTGAAAGTTGATGAAAAGTTGAGAAGCGTATTGAGAAATTTTAAAATGTGGAATTATTTTCATGCACTACGAAGAAGCATGTGAACTGGATTCTTTAGTGCTTTTAACATGGCGTAACGTGAGTGTTTGTTTGACATAACGTGAGTGTTTGGAACTGCGTGTGCAATACTTCTACGACGACTTATGGACTATCAAATTGGCCAATACTTTTCAACTTTTCATTGCTGAAAAGACGGCTTTAGCTTTATTGATGCTCAATACAATTCATTCTTCTTCTTTTTTTTCTGGTTATACATATAAGAGGGTCCTTCCCTCCCGCATATAGCCAGTATATAAAGTTTTTGTAATTTATAAATTCTTTGAAACGCCTATCTTTTCCTTCCGAGCGCCTGACAATAAATTAGACTATACAAGCTGCATTTCTCACATAAATTTTGTGCTTATCCTTCTGAATAGAGTAGGACCGTGGGAGGGCTCTTCCTTTTTTCTTTTTTGGTTTTTAAATTTTATACATATATATCTATATATATATACCCACTCCCAACGGCACCAAACGTCACGGTCCTTGGCATTGACCGAATTTTCAAAGCTTTGAATTGGTACAGTGGCGTTGAAAGCTTGAATAGATTGTGGAGGTGGTGGGCAAAATGATGATTCCAAATTTTGCTAAACGCCTAACCCATCTTATGTGGTTCTAGAATGCGGCCGAATTTTCTTTCTTTAACTTCTTTTTCTTTGCACTTGTATTTGAAACTTGACGAAAAGTTGAGAAGCGTGTTGAGAAATTTTAAAATGTGGAATTATTTTCATGCACTACGAAGAAGCATGTGAACTGGATTCTTTAGTGCTTTTAACATGGCGTAACGTGAGTGTTTGTTTGACGTAACGTGAGTGTTTGGAACTGCGTGTGGATACTTCTACGACGACTTATGGACTATCAAATTGGCCAATACTTTTCAACTTTTCATTGCTGAAAAGACGGCTTTAGCTTTATTGATGCTCAATACAATTCATTCTTCTTCTTTTTTTTGGTTATACATATAAGAGGGTCCTTCCCTCCCGCATATAGCCAGTATATAAAGTTTTTGTAATTTATAAATTCTTTGAAACGCCTATCTTTTCCTTCCGAGCGCCTGACAATAAATTAGACTATACAAGCTGCATTTCTCACATAAATTTTGTGCTTATCCTTCTGAATAGAGTAGGACCGTGGGAGGGCTCTTCCTTTTTTCTTTTTTGGTTTTTAAATTTTATACATATATATATATATATATACCCACTCCCAACGGCACCAAACGTCACGGTCCTTGGCATTGACCGAATTTTCAAAGCTTTGAATTGGTACAGTGGCGTTGAAAGCTTGAATAGATTGTGGAGGTGGTGGGCAAAATGATGATTCCAAATTTTGCTAAACGCCTAACCCATCTTATGTGGTTCTAGAATGCGGCCGAATTTTCTTTAACTTCTTTTTCTTTGCACTTGTATCTGAAAGTTGACGAAAAGTTGAGAAGCGTATTGAGAAATTTTAAAATGTGGAATTATTTTCATGCACTGCGAAGAAGCATGTGAACTGGATTCTTTAGTGCTTTTAACATGGCGTAACGTGAGTGTTTGTTTGACGTAACGTGAGTGTTTGGAACTGCGTGTGCGATACTTCTACGACGACTTATGGACTATCAAATTGGCCAATACTTTTCAACTTTTCATTGCTGAAAAGACGGCTTTAGCTTTATTGATGCTCAATACAATTCATTCTTCTTTTTTTTTTGGTTATACATATAAGAGGGTCCTTCCCTCCCCCATATAGCCAGTATATAAAGTTTTTGTAATTTATAAATTCTTTGAAACGCCTATCTTTTCCTTCCGAGCGCCTGACAATAAATTAGACTATACAAGCTGCATTTCTCACATAAATTTTGTGCTTATCCTTCTGAATAGAGTAGGACCGTGGGAGGGCTCTTCCTTTTTTCTTTTTTGGTTTTTCAATTTTATACATATATCTATATATATATACCCACTCCCAACGGCACCAAACGTCACGGTCCTTGGCATTGACCGAATTTTCAAAGCTTTGAATTGGTACAGTGGCGTTGAAAGCTTGAATAGATTGTGGAGGTGGTGGGCAAAATGATGATTCCAAATTTTGCTAAACGCCTAACCCATCTTATGTGGTTCTAGAATGCGGCCGAATTTTCTTTAACTTCTTTTCTTTGCACTTGTATCTGAAAGTTGACGAAAAGTTGAGAAGCGTATTGAGAAATTTTAAAATGTGGAATTATTTTCATGCACTATGAAGAAGCATGTGAACTGGATTCTTTAGTGCTTTTAACATGGCGTAACGTGAGTGTTTGTTTGACGTAACGTGAGTGTTTGGAACTGCGTGTGCGATACTTCTACGACGACTTATGGACTATCAAATTGGCCAATACTTTTCAACTTTTCATTGCTGAAAAGACGGCTTTAGCTTTATTGATGCTCAATACAATTCATTCTTCTTTTTTTTTTGGTTATACATATAAGAGGGTCCTTCCCTCCCGCATATAGCCAGTATATAAAGTTTTTGTAATTTATAAATTCTTTGAAACGCCTATCTTTTCCTTCCGAGCGCCTGACAATAAATTAGACTATACAAGCTGCATTTCTCACATAAATTTTGTGCTTATCCTTCTGAATAGAGTAGGACCGTGGGAGGGCTCTTCCTTTTTTTTTTTTGGTTTTTAAATTTTATACATATATATATATATACCACTCCCACCGGCACCAAACGTCACGGTCCTTGGCATTGACCGAATTTTCAAAGCTTTGAATTGGTACAGTGGCGTTGAAAGCTTGAATAGATTGTGGAGGTGGTGGGCAAAATGATGATTCCAAATTTTGCTAAACGCCTAACCCATCTTATGTGGTTCTAGAATGCGGCCGAATTTTCTTTAACTTCTTTTTCTTTGCACTTGTATCTGAAAGTTGACGAAAAGTTGAGAAGCGTATTGAGAAATTTTAAAATGTGGAATTATTTTCATGCACTACGAAGAAGCATGTGAACTGGATTCTTTAGTGCTTTTAACATGGCGTAACGTGAGTGTTTGTTTGACGTAACGTGAGTGTTTGGAACTGCGTCTGGGATACTTCTACGACGACTTATGGACTATCAAATTGGCCAATACTTTTCAACTTTTCATTGCTGAAAAGACGGCTTTAGCTTTATTGATGCTCAATACAATTCATTCTTCTTCTTTTTTTTGGTTATACATATAAGAAGGTCCTTCCCTCCCGCATATAGCCAGTATATAAAGTTTTTGTAATTTATAAATTCTTTGAAACGCCTATCTTTTCCTTCCGAGCGCCTGACAATAAATTAGACTATACAAGCTGCATTTCTCACATAAATTTTGTGCTTATCCTTCTGAATAGAGTAGGACTGTGGGAGGGCTCATCCTTTTTTCTTTTTTGGTTTTTAAATTTTATACATATATATATATATACCCACTCCCAACGGCACCAAACATCACGGTCCTTGGCATTGACCGAATTTTCAAAGCTTTGAATTGGTACAGTGGCGTTGAAAGCTTGAATAGAATGTGGACGTGGTGGGCAAAATGATGATTCCAAATTTTGCTAAACGCCTAACCCATCTTATGTGGTTCTAGAATGCGGCCGAATTTTCTTTAACTTCTTTTTCTTTGCACTTGTATCTGAAAGTTGACGAAAAGTTGAGAAGCATATTGAGAAATTTTAAAATGTGGAATTATTTTCATGCACTACGAAGAAGCATGTGAACTGGATTCTTTAGTGCTTTTAACATGGCGTAACGTGAGTGTTTGTTTGACGTAACGTGAGTGTTTGGAACTGCGTGTGCGATACTTCTACGACGACTTATGGACTATCAAATTGGCCAATACTTTTCAACTTTTCATTGCTGAAAAGACGGCTTTAGCTTTATTGATGCTCAATACAATTCATTCTTCTTCTTTTTTTTTTTGTTATACATGTAAGAGGGTCCTTCCCTCCCGCATATAGCCAGTATATAAAGTTTTTGTAATTTATAAATTCTTTGAAACGCCTATCTTTTCCTTCCGAGCGCCTGACAATAAATTAGACTATACAAGCTGCATTTCTCACATAAATTTTGTGCTTATCCTTCTGAATAGAGTAGGACCGTGGGAGGGCTCTTCCTTTTTTCTTTTTTGGTTTTTAAATTTTATATATATATATATACCCACTCCCACCGGCACCAAACGTCACGGTCCTTGGCATTGACCGAATTTTCAAAGCTTTGAATTGGTACAGTGGCGTTGAAAGCTTGAATAGATTGTGGAGGTGGTGGGCAAAATGATGATTCCAAATTTTGCTAAACGCCTAACCCATCTTATGTGGTTCTAGAATGCGGCCGAATTTTCTTTAACTTCTTTTTCTTTGCACTTGTATTTGAAAGTTGACGAAAAGTTGAGAAGCGTATTGAGAAATTTTAAAATGTGGAATTATTTTCATGCACTATGAAGAAGCATGTGAACTGGATTCTTTAGTGCTTTTAACATGGTGCAGAAATTTTTGTTAGACTACCAAACTAAGCTAGCTCATAGATTCCTGTACTGTTTGGAAAACTTGGTCCCCACATTATTATTTCCTTTCTTTTTTTCATTTTTTTTTGACCAGCATTATCATTTCCCTTCATTGAATTCAAAAGCAGCTGGCCCAATGTCATTCTCCACATTGGAATATACGCATGTATGCATTTAATGTTGCCAACTTTGCTTCATTTTTTTTTTTCCATTTTTAAAGAGAGAAATTATACGAGCTGTAAGTTTGGTGTTTTCTAGAGGCTGTGAGAGATCAAATTTAGAATGTCATTTCCAGTGACTTGTATTTACTTCTAAATTCAGAGTCATACCTGAGCGAGGAGTCTTCTAGCGTTACAAATTTTGCCTGATAAGGAGAGTTGACCCCTAAGCGATCGAAGAAAGAGAAATAGACTTCCTCTTGCATAAAATTAAAAAGCTTAATTAAGATCTCTTCAGCCAGTTCAGCTAACTTGTATTGACTTTATCTGGTGTAACAAAAAAAAAAATTCAGCTGCGAAATGCCCCTTTTGTCCTCCTGCAAAATCTCTCATATTAGTCAACTAGCTTTTATATTAAGAACTTGAAGTAGTATGTTTGTAGGAGTGAGGGGCAATCAAATCGTGTTGTTGGGATTTTTTTTTCCATAAAATTTTTTGGAGACTTAGTTTTAGTTTAAATGTAATATAATTTCAAAATGCATATAGCATATATTATAATTTTTGTAAAATAGTTGAAATGTTTAATTTTTAGTGCAACCAGCATCCTAAAATATTTTTTAGTAGCACTCAATGCCCTAAGATAATGTTTAGTCAATCCAACATGTTATAGGATTTTTTGGTAAGAACTTAGTATCATAAGTTTAAAGTGATATTGGAAAAAATACTTTTCTTATGATAAAGATGTTAAGAATTTATTATAAACTATAAGTTCTACTAAAAATGCAAAAGTATGTTTTTGTCTTGAATTTTATTTGCTCTTTTGATTTTATAAAATGTAAAAACGTTAATTTTATCAAAAAATACAACATTTTGAATTTTTATAATTTCTTATTGACTTATAAATTATAAAAATTCAAAATATGGGATCTCACTGTAATTTTTCCTACATTATATCTAATTTGCCAATCAAAACTCAATATTCGAATTTTTTTATAATTTATTATTGACTTATAAATATGTGTTGAGATTTTGGTGGAATAATTAATTATAAAATATATATATATATATATATAAACAAATTAACCTAAGTGTTATCTCCCAAGACGACATCGACGAAAAAGTGTACTCATATAATGATATAAATGAGGATTGGAACTGGAACTGGAACTGGAACTGGAAGTACCAGGCACGGAGTGACTGGGTGCTTTAACGTAGATGCTGATGTTGTGTCTTTTCACGCGTCATTAACGTTAGAATAAGAATATACTTTCCATTTAGAGTGGAAAGGTTAAATTTGATTTTAAATATAATTTCTTAATTTATTTTATCTTCTATTATTTAAAAAAAGTATCCTTATTGATTGTAATGACTTTTAACAAGAGATGATTATAGTTATTTAATGCATATTATTAAAGATGATAGCTTAGAGAAATCAATACATATTCATGACAAATAACTAATTTAATTAATTTTCTTAATATTCCTCTTGTCTTAAATATAAGACCTATTTTATAGTGTAAATTGTATTACCAAATAGGTCTTATATTTAGAATTAGAGGAGTACCCCCAAATTGATGATTTAGCTTTTATATTAAAAACCATATGTGTTAATTTATTGGTTTGATTCTTTGGATAAAGAATATTCTACAATTTTGATGCTTTAAAATATGAACATTAATAGCCTGTATATTGCATTTTATTTAAACATTTTTTAGTCCAGTAATTTTAACAGTATTAATTGTATTAGAAAAAATATCTATATTAAAATTTTACTTATTAACATATTGAGTTTAATTTTTTGAAAAAACAATGACTAATATAAAAAATGATTATCTGAGACTATAACAGTAATGGAAAATTGAAAGGAAACTCATAAAATTCAAGAGTCCAACTAAAAATTTTTATAAAATTAAAAGATTAAAAGCAAACTTTACTAAAAGAACAGCAACTATTTTGCCAATTAAAAAAAAAAAAACAGCGACTATTTTGCCGACCAAAAAAAAAAAACAAGAACAAAAAAAAAAGCAGCAACTAATCAACAATATGATCTTTCTTAGGACGGAATTTGCAAATTCCGTCATTAATTTCCTAAATAAAAGGGAAAACCAATCCCTGGGTCCTCATGCTTTCATGGAGTTTTTAATTAGGACCTCATGATTTTATTTTTATCAATCAACTCCCTGTTTTTTCCTCCATTAGAGCCGTTGCTCCTTGAAGAATTTATTAAAAACAAGACAAAGGACCAACGGAGTTAGCTAACGGTGTTGAAGGCGTACGTGAATGCTGAGAAGATTTGGAATTTCTTGACTCTGATATGAACAGAAAGAAGAGAGCAAATGGCCATCGGTTCGTGGGAGAGTTATACTCCAATAAGTGAGAGATCTGAGTGGAAATTAGAAATTTTATTGGTCAGGGTAGAAATTACGAACACAGGGATTTCACCAAAAAAGAAAACAACAACAACAAACAAATACAAGTGACTCTGATTAACATATTCTATATGTATATTTGTAAACAACGCATTAATAAAAAGGACAAGGGGGAATACAAATGTTCAGGACACTGCAAAGACAAGAAGACCCAAAAGAAAGACGTCCCTGCAAGGACATTCCATAAAATTGGAACGATATAGAAAAGATTAACATGGCTCCTAGGTAAAGATGACAAGCACAAATTGAGAAAACCCAAAAGAAAGACCACAACAAAGTAAAACAATACAATGTGATTTCAGAGTTACTTTAGCGACCTCCTTGACGACAACAATCTTAGGGAGTATGATTTGCTTCTGACAGGGCAATGTACTTCAACGATGGTAACCAACTTCAGTGACACTAATCTACTCCTATGATGACGGCAATGTGATTTCAGAAAATCCTTTTTGGTGACTGGAGGAACTTGGATTTAGTTTCACTGAGTGGAGGAAGTCAGTTTCTCCCTTTCTCCATCACATGAATACACTCCTTAGTTTTCAAAAACAATCAGGGCATTTTAGTCTTTACGTCAAAAGTGAAAATTCCAGATTGGTACCTTATACCCATTTGGTCATTTTGCTTATTTGGATGCCTGTTTTGTCTTTTTTATTTTCATATGGTATTTTGTGGTCATTTTTCTCAACCAAAAAAAAAGTCTATAGGGGTTGAAGATCATTCTTCAAATTCAGAAGATGACGTTGTAACAACAATTGCGGCAGTACCCCTAATTGTTATGAACTTAGACATGGCATTAAGATGGCAACAGGAACACCTATGCTTCTGTATATAGGCTCTAATGAAGACTCCTATAGTTAATATTAATGATACTAATAATCATGGTGACCTCAGTAGTGAAGAGGTTCAACTTGGTGATCATGTTAATCATTCAACATCAGTGAAGGTAACTTTGTCCCTACTTGAAATTAGTAAGGTTCAAGTTCATTCATCTCTTCAGTTTACTATACCGTCCACTTCATTGCTGAACTAGTCATTCTAACAATATCTTGTCCGTTGGAAAGGGTTTTGAGATACTTTCCGATACTTTCTAAGATTTGAATGGTCATTTTTGCCAAAGATTTTCTCTTTTGGTATCTTATATGTTTAAAGGAATTTCCCGACATAGGCATGTTACGCACTTTTCTCTCAGGATTTGTGTATCAATTTTAACTTGTCACAAGCTAAGTTCTTTAAGTGGGGAAGACATGATGGAGTATGAGATAAGAAACAATTAGGATTTAATTATATTAATTATGGTATATGTTAGGGATCTTAATAAGGATATTTATCCATTAAAATTAGGATTTATTACATTAATTGTCTTTTAATATTTTGCAATTATCTTTTTTGTCTTTGATAATGGGTGAGATATGATATAGGATTTTATTAACATATTATATTTCTAAAAGTATTATAAAAAGGGCTAGGATTTTTAGTTGTAATCAACTTTAATGATTGAATAAGAATTGATATTTCATGACCTTCTCTCCTCTTGTCTCCCCTTCCCTCTCAACTCCCCCTCTCTTCTCTTTCCCTCCTCTCTCTTTCACCTCCTTGTCCTGCATCAGAAAGTGTTCTGAAATTGAAGTGAAGAGAAATCAAGCAGTAGAAGATGTAATCTCATGGGCACAAATGGAGCTAAGTTTGTTGTAAGAGAGAAAACGTGATATAGAAAGAGAAAAGCAGGGTAAAGTAAAGTCATTCCACCCACATTTTGAAATCCTAAATTGGGTCTATGACTTAATTAGAAAGGATAAAGTAGCATGCAACACCCTGTTTTGTAGATACATCTAATATCATAATTTTATTTATAATACATCCACAACCTCGATATTAGTTTTTTAGTTACATCCAATACTTTGATATTATTTTATGATTTAGGGTGTTCAACACATTATAAATAAGATTATGATGTTAAAAATGCAAAGAAAATAACATAAAGACATTGGATATATTATAAATAAGATTAGAATACCAGATACACATGAAAAATAAGACTAGGGTATTGGTGCTACTTTTTCTAATCAGAAAATTATTGAATTTGCCAACCTGGTTTGGGATTTTATTAGTTCAATTGACTTTATATGGGATATTTTTCCTTGTCAATTTCTTTGTTTCTTTTAAGGTGGAATACATTAGCAATATTCCAAACAAGTGTGATTTGTTGATATATACATTCATTAATTCATTAAAGATAACAGGGTTAACAAAAAAAGTACCAATATTTCCACATACACATTACACAACAATGCGACCAAACTAAATTCATAATTTTTAATATCTTCAATCAGAACATTCAATTTGATGATAAATTCAAAACGAAATATTTATTTATATGAAAATAATAAATGGTCCCTGGAAATAAAAAATCGAATGGACTAGGGATGTAGTTAAAAAAAATTGTGCAGATAACAAATATATCTTACAATAAAGATAAACGAAAGCATAAGTAGCAAAAATGTGCATTACACAACAAAGCACCAAACAAAAATTTCACAATTTATAATATCTTCCACACTATAACAACAAAGACGACTGGCTCGAAATTCAAAAATTCATGCTATCTTGAGCGCTTGGTCCCTGTCCATCAAAATAAAATGAATTAGTGCACTATAAAAAATTGTGTAAAAGTTCGTAAAAGAAAATGTGTAAAGACAAACATGCATAAAACATATATACACAAGCCAAGTAAGCATACAAGAATCAGGTCTAATGAAAAGTCTCTGTTTCAATCATGTTGGCAATGGTTCTCATGGTCGGTCGAGATTGAGGGTTGGTTTGTATGCAGGAAAGAGCTATTTGCCAAATCAAAGCCAATTTGTTAGAGTTTTGGTGCTTCATTGATGATAAACGAGGGTCCAAAATATCTTCCAAGATGATATGGCCATTCCCACACATCTGAATACATGATATAAAATCACCAGGATGCTCTCCCATTAGCAACTCAATGGCCAAAACACCAAAGCTATACACATCAACTTTCTCAGTCACTGCCATTGTGTACGCAAGCTCTGCACAAAGTACGCAACAGGGAGTAAATAATGATTTGCAGAATAAATTATTTAAGAAGCATATTTATATTTGTTTTAATCATATTTACTCACCTGGAGCAGCATAACCGTATGTGCCAGCAAAAGTGGTCCAAATTGATGAATAGATTTTCAAGAACCTTGCTGTGCCAAAGTCTGAGAGATGGACTTCGAAGTTTGAAGATAATAAAACATTCTTGCTTGATATGTCTCTGTGAACAATGGCTGGATTACAATCATGATGTATATATGATAAGGCCTCTGCTAACCCCTTGATAATATGAGCCCTCTGTGACCAACCCAACTCTAATGCTTCTTTATCGTTTCTAAGCATATCAAATAAGCTCCCTCTTTTGATGTGCTCATAAATTAGAAATGTGTGCAATCTTTGTGAGCAGAATCCATACAACTTCACAATGTTTCGGTGGCGAGTTTTGATCATGGCTTTGATCTCATTCTCAAAAGCTTTTATATTCTTAATGTCTAAGCTATTTTCCTCACATACAAACTTTTTTATAGCAAATACTTTATCCTCCCCTGGCAATGTCAACTTGTAGACTTTTCCAAATGCCCCTGCACCTATGCAGTATTTCTCATGAAAGTTCTCAGTTGCTTCAATTATGTTATCATACATGATTTTGCCATCGAAGCGCCATATTGAGAATGGATTTTCCCTATTGACTCTAGCTTTTTGTTCTAAAGATCTAGAGTTTCTCTTACTTAGAATGACATAAATCAAAAGTAGCACAAACAAAACAATCAGTGCAGTTATAGAAGTAGTAACAATTATCACAACTTTCCTTTTGTTACTTCCTCTAACTGGTTTTATAACCTTCACATTGCATGGTTGCAGACCTTGGATCCTCCCACATAAGTTTTTGTTGTGACTCAAATCTACTAGATTGGAAGAACTGAAAATCCCACTATCTTGTATTGGCCCCTCCAAATTATTGTAGGAGAGGTTGAGGATTGACAAGCTTTGCATTGTCGTTAGGGAACAATGGATAGGACCTGACAAATGAATTAGATTATACAAGCTGCATTTCTCAAATAAATTTTGCACTTATCCTTCTGAAGAGAGTAGGACCGTAGAGGGGCTCTTCCTTTTTTCTTTTTTTGGTTTTTAAATTTATATATATATATATATATCCACTCCTACAGGCACTCAAACGTCACGGTCCTTGGCATTGACAGAATTTTCAAAGCTTTGAATTGGTACAGTGATGTTGAAAGCTTGAATAGATTTTTGTGGTGGTGGGCAAAATGCAAAATGATGATTCTAAATTTTGCTAAACGCCTAACCCATCTTATGTGGTTCTGGAATACGGCCGAATTTTCTTTAACTTCTTTTTCCTTGCACTTGTATTTGAAAGTTGACGAAAAGTTGAGAAGCATATTGAACAATTTTAAAATGTGGAATTATTTTCATGCACTATGAAGAAGCATGTGAACTGGATTCTATAGTGCTTTTAACATGGCGCAGAAATTTTTGTTAGACTACCAAACTAAGCTAGCTCATAGATTCCTGTACTGTTTGGAAAACTTTGTCCCCACATTATTATTTCCTTTTTTTTTTACCAGCATTATAATTTCCCTTCATTGAATTCAAAAGCAGCAGGCCCAATGTCATTCTTCACATTCGAATACACGCATGTCTGCATTTAATGTTGCCAACTTTGCTTCAATTTTTTTTTTCCATTTTTAAAGAGAGAAATTATATTAGCTGTAAGTTTGGTTTTTTCTAGAGGCTGTGAGAGATCAAATTTAGAATGTTATTTCCAGTGAGTTGTATTTACTTCTAAATTCAGAGTCATACCTGAATGAGGAGTCCTCTAGTGTTACAAATTTTGCCTGACAAGGAGAGTTGACCACTAAGCGATCGATGAAAGAGAAATAGACTTCTTCTTGCATAAAATTAAAAAAGCTTAATTGAGATCTCTTCAGCCAACTCAGCTAACTTGTATTGACTTTATCTAGTGTAATAAAATAAAAAAAAAACTTCAGCTGCGAAATTCCCCTTTTGTCCTCCTGTGAAATCTGTTATATTAATCAACTAGTTCTGAACTAGAAGTAGTCTGTTTGTAGGAATGAGGGGCAATCAAATCATGCTGTTGGGATTTTTTTCATAAAATTTTTTTGGAGACTTAGTTTTATTTTAGATATAATATAATTTCAAAATACATATAGCATATATTATAATTTTTTATAAAATAGTTGTAATGTTTAATTTTTAGTGCAATCACATCCTAAAGTATTTTTCAGTAGCACTCAATGTCCTAAGATAATGTTTAGTCAATCCAACATGTTATAGTATTTTTTGGTAAGAACTTAGTATCATAAGTTTAAAGTGATACTGAGAAAAATACTTTTCTTATGATAAAGATGTTAAAAATTTATTATAAACTATAAGTTTTACTAAAAATACCAAAGTATGTTTTTATCTTGAATTTTATTTGCTCTTTTGATTTTATAAAATGTAAGAACGTTAATTTTATCAAAAAAATACAACATTTTGAATTTTTATAATTTCTTATTGGCTTATAAATTATAAAAATTCAAAATATGGGATCTCACTGTAATTTTTCCTACATTATATCTAATTTTCCAATCAAAACTCAATATTCAAATTATTTTATAATTTATTATTGACTTATAAATATGTGTTGAGATTTTGGTGGAATAATTAATTATAAAATATATAAACAGATTAACCTAAGTGTTATCTTCCAAGACGGCATTGACGAAAAAGTGTGCTCATATAATGATAAAAATGAGGATTGGAATTGGAACTTAGAGCACCACGCGTCGAGTGACTGGGTGCTTGAACATAGATGTTGACATTGTGTCTTTTCACGCGCCAATAACGTTAGAATAAGAATATACCGTCCATTTATAGCATAAAAATTAGTTCAAAGGTTAAATTTGATTTTAAATATAATTTCTTAATTTATTTTATTTTTTATTTTTAAAAAATATCTTTATTGATTGTAAGGACTTTTAACAAGAGATGATTATAGTCATTTAATGCATATTATTGAAGATGATAGCTTAGAGAGATCAATACATATTTATGACAAATAACTAATTTAATTAATTTCCTTAATATTCTTTTCGTCTTAAATATAAGACATATTTTGTAGTGTAAATTGCATTACAAAATAAGTCTTATATTTAGAATCGGAGGAGTACCTCCAAATTGATGATTTAGCTTTTATATTAAACACCATATGTGTTAATTTATTGGTTTGATTCTTTGGAGAAAGAATATTCTACAATTTTGATGCTTCAAAATATGAACATTAATAGCCTGTATATTGCGTTTGATTTAAATATATAAAATTTTTTAAAATGTCTTTTTAGTCTAGTAATTTTATTATTATTAATTGTATTAGAAAAATATTGATATTAAAATTTTACTTATTAACATATTGAATTTAATTTTTAAAAAAACAATTATTAATATGAAAAATTATTATCTGAGACTACAGTAATGGAAAATTGAAAGGAAACTCATAAAATTCCAGAGTCAAACTAAAAATTTGTATAAAATTAAAAGATTAAAAGCAAACTTTACTTTGCCGACCAAAAAGAAAAAAGAAAAAAAAGCAGCAACTAATCAACAATATGATCTTTCTTAGGACGGAATTTGCAAATTCCGTCATTAATTTCCCAATTTTTTTAGTAAATTTTTGCTTTTAGTAATAGTTCAAATTCAAACGTTAGGGCATATATATATATACACGCACACACATATCTGTGTGTGTCATAAGTTCATAACCTTGCATTTATATATATATATATATATATATATACTGCAATAAATAAAAGGGAAAACCAATTATTGGGTCCTCATGCATTCATGGGGTTTTTAATTAGGACCTCATGATTTTATTTTTATCAAGCAACTCCCTCTTTTTTCCCCATTAGAGCCGTTGCTCCTTGAAGAATTTATTAAAAACAAGACAAGGGACCAACGGAGTTAGCTAACGGTGTTGAAGGTGTACGTGAATGCCGAGAAGATTTGGGATTTCTCGACTCGGAGATGAACAGAAAGAAGAGAGCAAATGGCCATCGGTTCGTGGGAGAGTTGTAATCCAACAAGTGAGAGATCTGTGTGAAAATTAGAAATTTTACTGGTCAATGTAGAAATTACGAACACAGAGATTCCCAAAAAAAAAAAAAAAACAACAACAACAACGAACAAACACAAGTAACTCTGGTTGACATATTCTGTGAGAAAAATTTAGGTACTCTGAGAGTACCACCTCATCTGAACTCTACTCAATAAAAATGATTCAAGTTAATCTGTTGCATGTCAGCCTACTCATTTCTATTAATCTGTTGCTTTTAAAAAATAAAAGTGCCAAATGGATTGTGATTTCCATTACTGCCCTCCCTTGTTTGTTTCTCAATCCCTACCCATTTTTGGGTCTCAAAACTCTCCCCCATCAGCAACTCAACACCAGCGATGTCGGCGACGTAATCCACTTGCAACCCTGGTGATTCTCGTTTCTACCAGGGTCTCTTACATGGTGACTTAACAGAACCCATCGATAGGTTGAATGGAAGACCATAGGTTGTAAGTCTTTTTCCCCTTTCCACTTTGTAGATCTGAATGACAAAGCCGATTCTTTTTCATTGTCGCCTCTGCCACTTGCGATGCAGATCTGAACTACCAATAGATTTTTTTCTCTCCTCCCTTGTTCATTTTTCTGGGTTTTTCAATGTCCATGGGTGCTCCAAAATGGTTTCATATTTGTATTTGGTTTTTGCTGGAAATAAGATTTCTGGGTTCTTTAATGCTCATCGGTGGTTCGGTTTTTGGCATGGAACCTAAATCCTATTGTTTTCAATTTTAGAAATACAAATGAAACAACCCTTCCAAGAAATTGCAGATTCCAGCCAGTAAGTAAAATAATTAATGGCCTTCTCTTCATACAAGTTGAAGCTTCTGGAATGGAAATTAGCATTTATCTTTTATTTCTGAACTTGTTTGAGGAAAGATCTTTAATTCAATTCAAGAAATGCACACAAAATACAGAAGTTGGAGATCATTCATTCAAAAATCATACTGTATAGCATATGGTCAAGATAGGAAATAAATACAGAAGAGATGGCCACTTTCGCTAATGTGGAAGATTCCGCCACCGTCACAGAGAAATGAGAGAAAAAGGGGGCGATAAAGAAAGGGAAGGAGCTTGAGACGGAGATCAGGGAGAGAGAAGGATTGAGAAAGACGAAGGGGCCAGTAATGGAAATCATAATATCTTAGGCATTTTTTTTTTTACGCAACAAATTAATAAAAATGAATAGACTAACACATGGATAGAAATTATCTGAGCTAAAGTATTTTTATTGGGTAGAGTTTAAATGAGCTGGAAGTCTGGGAGCACCTAAGTATTTCTCCACATTCGATATGTATATTTGTAAATAATGCATTAATACAAAGGACAAGGGGGAATACAAGTGTTCATGACACTGCAAAGACAAGAAGACCCAAAAGCAAGACGTCCCTGCAAGGACATCCCATAAAATTGGAACGACGCAGAAAAGATTAGCATGGCTCCAGGGTAAAGATGACAAGCACAAATTGAGAAAACCCGAAAGAAAAACCACAACTAAGCAGAACAGTACAACGATCGACAGGTCAAAAAGTCACAGGAAAGTACATTAAGGAGTTAATCAATTAATGCCTTGTGTTCCCTCATGAATCCGTCTTTGGCTCCAACGAAACATATCAACAACAGGTAACGTTTTATTTAGTTCTCAACTTCTTTCTCCCAACTTGCAGGGCCGGGAGACTGTGCCTTTCGGTAGTTGTGATCTTGAGGATATCCTGCATTAAAAAAAAAAGTTAAATTGCAATACGCGCAAAAATATGAAATAATTCACTGATCACAAGTATGAAGATCGGAAGCACCACGAGGAGCTCTAGCCAGAAAAGGAAGAAGCGACAGGACGAGCAAGAAAACCAGCCAGAGAAGAGAGTTCCCCTGAGAATAGAGCCGTCAAAACGGGCCAAGCCCATCGGGCCAGCCCTTTTAAGCCCTTTTAAATGAAGGGCCGGGCTTGTATTTTAGGTGGTTTAAAAGAAAATTGAGCTTAAAAGGGCTAGCCCTATAGGGCTCAAAAATAAAAGGGCCAACCCTTTAGGGCCAAGGGCTGCCCTTTTAAGCCCGTCTATTTTTTTTTAATTATTATCAATATATTTATAAAGTTATAGATTAGTCTTTTATGAATAAGTTTAAATTAGAAAAATACCTAGAAGAGTCAATACTCAAGCTAGATAATTGAAAAGAATTAAATGTCTTGAACTTGTAGAAGAACAATTAAAATCAATTTTCAATTGTTTCAAGAATGGTAACTGATATTCTTAACATTTTAATCACCATAATAGCTAGTAGATCTTCATTTACCATCGGTTTACATATCTTAACAAAGTGTAAAACTTTTCTTATTCGAACAAATGTTCAGGTTCTTATTTGTACTTATAACTACTGCATAGTTTTATTTCAGATAAGGTAAATGAAGACAAAAACCTTAATATTTTTATCACTGAAGAAGAGCTCACTTGTAGTAAAGAACAATCAAATATTGCTGATCTTGATGATACTGATGAAGATGAAGATAAAGATAATAATTATGTTGATATTGTTAATCTTTAACTGCCAGGTTTTATCTTTCTGTTTTTTGTGTTTTGTTAGATTTTGATTTTTTTTATTTTGGACAATAGTTTATTGGCATTTAATTTTTTTTCTATACACCACTAATTTATTTTACTTATATTTATAATTTGAATAAAAAATCTTAGAAGTTTTGTTGTTTTATTTTTTATTTTAAAATAATTAAAAAGAATTTAAATTTTAAAAAATAACATAAAAGGGCTAGCCCTTTTAAGCCCTGAGCCCGCATGCCTAAGGGCCGGGCTTTAATAATTAGATAATTTTAAGATATGTGGGCTTTAAAGGGCCGACCCTTTTAGGCCCTGGCCCTTCAAGGGCTAGCCCTTTAGGGCCGGGCTGGCCCTTATTGACAGCTCTACCTGAGAAGCCATAACTAGTTTTAATGGGAATATCTCTACACGCATGACCCGTGAATTTATAACACTGAGCAAGGGGTGGGTTGTGACTTGTCATTCAATTATTTTTCTTTGCTTTAATATCAAAACGGAAATGGTCTAGACGGTTCAGATCGAAATTCAGTGAACCTGCCTATTTGTTTATTTGTTAGGTCTGATTCATTTCCTGAATTGAAAAGAAATTTCAAACTGGTTTGAATCGGTCCCACTTAGACCTGGACATAACCTGGTTAGGCGGTTGGTTTTGAGGGGAAAAAGAAAATCAGAAGAAGAAGTAACACATAAATTTAAGGGAAAAAAAAAGATGACTGTCTTCTTTTTGCTCTTAAAAGAAAAATTAATCCAAAACTTCTTATAATTACCTCAATTTTGAATTAGAATACCTAGTTTAGTTTGTTTGAATTGAGCTCTCATAATTTAATCAACTATAGGCATTCCTCTTTGAGTATAAGACCCATTAATTCTAATTTATAGAATTTTATGGACTTTATGAAATTTTCTTCGTTTGATTATTAAACACTGTTTTAAGTTTCAACATCCATGCATTTCTATAAATAAAATTTCGTAATGTCTATAAATTAAAATTAACAGATCAAATAATAGGGATTCAGTTCGAATAAAAAGATTACAAAGACCTAATTTAAAATCAAGATAAATTATAAGAACCTAAATGCTCGTTTTATTAGGCGCAGTTGACTAGTTGATTTCCGCATGTTGCCAAACAGATAGACAGAGACACAGAGAGAGAGAGAGAGAGAGACTGGTTGACTTGTCTGACGCTAGAGAAATAGGATGAGTGACGGCAGTAGGCGTACGTAATATATTCAAATGTCGTTTCTATTTGGATGATAAAAAAAAAAAAAACACTTATAAAAAGTATTTTTATACTATTTCCGGTTTTTAATATATGATTTTATTTAATTTTTATTTTGGTTTTAAATATAAAACCTTAATATATTTTTTCTCCAATATTTATGTATTTTTTTTAAAGTAATCCTTCTAATAATAGTAGTTCTAACCAACACACTTCATTAGCAAAGATGTTTTACAAAAGACAATACTAATTTATTACAAATAACTAACTTAACTCTTTTTTTAATTTTTTCAAACTAATCAACTAACTCTTATAATTAGAACCGAAAGTAGTATAAGTTAAGGTAAAAATTTTCTTACACACTTGTCTTAATCTGAATCCCATAGAAACAAATAATATCTTAATTTGTCTTATTTAATCTAAGACTCTTAAAAATACTTGAAATTTTGTTTTGCGCTTTTATTTAATTCCAGCTCATTGCAAATTATGGAAGCAAAACGGCAAGCAAATCAACATAAAAAGAACCTAACAACACTATGTTAACTTGGGCTCACTTATAACTGATCCAAACCCATTTTCTAAAAGTCTTACACGTCCCTTGATGTTTCACGGCTTATTTGAAAGCCTTCTTCATTTATCTCTCCAATTTTTTTTTTTTTTTGAATCAGAAACTGTAATACAAATAACAAGGTCACGCCAAAACAAAAGCCTCAGCGTCCTGCTCGTGAACTATTCCACTGTTGGCAATAGGTGGTTGGTCAAGAATACGAAAAGAGCCTTCCGTTGTATGGGAAGACTTTGCTAAAAAGTCGGCTAAGGTCAGATTGCTTCTAGGAGCGTAACTCAGATGAACTTGCCAGTCCCTTTGAAGAATTAGGCGGGTTTCTTCAATAAGGTCTCTAAAAAAGGTGATCCAAGTCGTAGCCTCTAATCAAAAGATTAATGGCTTCAATGCAATCTGAATGGACTGTTATATCCTTGATTCCTCTGTCCCAACACATCTGCAAGCCATAGAAGATGCCAAAGATTTCCGCAACCGCTGGGAGTACAGAGATTAATTTACAGCTGTATCGGAAAATCCAGTCTCCCTCTTGTGAGCGCAGCATTCCTCCACAGCCGCTTCTACCGTCCTGCAAAACTGACCCGTCTGACTCCAGGTGGAAACCAGCATCTTGCCGAGGTCTTAGAATTTCTGAATTAGGTATCTCGCCGTGTTTCCATTTGTATTTCTGCATCAGGTCTCTGTCCATGCTTGCTCTAAACAAACTGTCCTTGGCCGTCTGATTTCTTGGATCCTGGTCTGGGTTGAACAAATCTCTCCAATTTCAAATCCATCTGTTGCAAGCCCAACTTCGGTAATATATAGATAAGTGATAGCTCTTGATTATGTATCTTGGAGTATTATACAGTTTCTCCTTAGCCTGAAGATCTAAAGTAGCTCTTTGTAAGGCCTCCTTCATGGCACGTTTCTTTATTCTTGTCATTGAGCCCCTGATTTCTCTTAATGGCTCATGCGGCATGTACTTTGATTCTAACACGTGTGAGAGGTTTCCTAATCTTCCTCGTATCCCGGTAAAATCACTTTTAAAAATTTAACCCAATTAGTCCCGGCATTTATTGAGTTATGGCTAGTGGAGCAGTAGGCAAGCTGGCGGCCACATGCAAGCATAGACCGTATTGGCATCTTTTAGTTGACTTGTTGATCATTTTTAGCCATAACTTGCATTTTTCTCTTTCTAGTTGTGGTGGACAGCACAGATTAGGGCATGATAATTGTTTTTCAAACAATCTTTGATTTTCGTCACCTGATTCTCAAGAAATTAATAACGTGCCATTGATTTTTTTTTTTTCAATAGATGGAAATAACAGATGGTATATGTCTTTTTGTGTATCATATTTTTTCAAAATATGATGAGATTGAAGATGTAACTTTTGTCCCTTGCTGGGACATAATGCAATCCACTTGCTTGGCTTGATTGATATTTTTATTAATCCAAAATATAGATAATCTCGACCATGGTGTAGTGTAACTTTCGCTAGCAAGACAAGACTACTAAATTATACGGCAGTTGAAACTGAGGTAGAAACATTCACCATTTTAAGCCTATAGATTAAAATTTGCATTGATTTTTGAGTTACTATTTACTTGACATTTTTAGATTTTTTTTGTCAAATTTTAAAAAATTCATAATTAATTATCAAAAAAATTATATAAGGGCGGTGTGAATTTTTATTGAAAGCGCTTGAAGTCCTTTACACGTGGAAAATATAATTTTGCCCTTAAACCGTATCAATCAAAATAGTTATTGCTTTTCTGAACTTGTTCTGTTTTTCAAACATGTTATATAGATTTTGGACTTTTTGGATATCTACACACACACACACACACTTTTCACATATTAATTCTACATATTAATTCTATAAGAATTGGACTTTTTTTTTTATTGTACATTATGCAATGAAACTATGACCATGCTGTGTAAAGAGCTTAAACAAGGCAGTCATAAACATGCATGCTAATTCATAGTTTTAAGGCTATTCTTTTTTTGAATGAAGCTGTATTCCACGAAAAAAACACATTACAAAACACTACAAGTAGCCCTAATTCTCATCATCAAACTCCTCCTCTTCTTGCACAAGAGGTGGGGGTTGATCAAGAGTACAAAAATTTCCCTCCATATTATGAGAGGATTTAGCTAAGTAGTTAACAAGACCTAAATTTTCTCTAAAAGTGTGTTGGATCTAAACATTCCAATCCTTGTAGAAGACTAATCTACTATCCTCAATTATGTCCCTAAAAGGATGCTTACAATCATAGCCTCTTATATTTAAGGCTTCTACACAATCAGATAACATAAGAATACTCATGAAGCCCTTTTCCAACAAAGATTGAGGCCATGCATAATACCAATTAGTTCTGCAATCGCTGGTGGAACCTTAGTTTGCATTTGAAGCCTGTTAACCACTTTTCTTCCTTATCCCATATAGCTCCCCACATCCACTATCTCCATTGTGTAGGACTAAACCATCTACTTCTAGTTTCACACAATCCTGTTGGTACCTGTTTGTAGCTTGATTAAGATCTTGAGTAGTACCTTGAATATTGCACCGGTACATCATATCATGATCCCAATAAGCCCTGTAGAAGCTAGAATTTGGGCTCTGGTGATCAACTATGAAGGTTGGGTCAAAAACCTTATTGCATCTTGCCACCCATATATCCCAACAGACATATCCAAACAGGCAGGCCCATGAGACTTTCTTCGTGTGATCTCGTCCTGCTTCCTTCTCCAGATTCCATTTCACCCAGTTTGGTCCATTAAGACTGTTGAATCTGTTCCACTGCTCATGAGAGACCACATTCTGCCATCTTCGTCGTGCATTGATGTAGTCTATGATGAGGTGCATTCTTGTATCCCTTACTACACAAACAAAAGGACACGCGGCTGAATCTGTTATGCCTCGTTTCCTCCTAAGGTTTGTCGTGTGGATTCTTCCATGTGTAAGGAGCCATACGAAAGTCTTGATCTTTTCTGGAACCTACCAACACCATATTTTCTTCCATATGCTGTCTCCTTGCTGTTAAATACCTGAACAGAGAAAAGAGTAGGCAGATTTTACGTTAAAGTTACCATCCAAAGATGGTTTCCACAGAAATTTATCCTCTCCTCTCTCCTCACAGGGGGGTGTGCACACATAAGTTTCTCAACAATATTTGGGTTAAACCAATGGTTGAGCTTTCTCCAATCCTAATCCCCCAACAACAGCACATAGTCACTGACCTTCTCTCTTAATTCAACTAACCCTTCACGTCCTAGAATTAGATCAATTAGCGGAGTATTCACCTTAGACCAAGTATCAAACCAGAAAGAAGTACTTTTGCCATCACCAATTTTCATCCCTAGTCCCTTGTTGAAGTTGTCCCAAAGATGACAAATAGCCCTCCAAGTTACGGATGCATTTGCACGTTTCTTCACCATTGGTTTCTTCTATTCACCACATTTGTATTTTGCTCTTAGTACTCTGACCCAAAGAGCATCTCTATCACATATCAATTTCCAGCACAGTTTGAGGATGAAAGCTTCATTTTGTTTCCTTAAGTTCTTGAGGCTTAAACCTCCCGCTTGCTTCTCTATAGTGATTTGTTGCCAAGAAATGAGATGTACTTTCTTTTCCCCATTCTCTTCACCCCATAGAAAATCTCAACTAGTCTTTTCTAAATCATCTATCAACTTTGCCGACAAAAGGATAGTTTGCATGTAATAAGAAGGCAAAGCAGAAGGGACAGACTTAATCAAGATAGAACGCCTTGCTAAATTCAATGGTTTTCTTTTCCATCCCATAAGTTTCCTTTGAGACTTCTCTAGGACCAGAGAAAAAATAGCATAGGAAGCTCTTTTATGGATCAAAGGAACCCCCAAGTATTTGCCAAGATCACCTGTTAAACCAACTCCAATTTTTTGACTAAGGTCTCTAGCCTGAGAGAAGTGGACGTTATTAGAGAAGCAAATCTTAGTCTTTTTTCTGTTCATCTTTTGGCCTGAAATTCCACAGAACTGATTGATGCAATCCACTATTGTGTCAACTTGCCAAGAAGAGGCTTCTCCAAACAAGATTAAGTCATCTGCGAAAGAACAAATGAGAAATAGGTGGTCTTGCTGAAGTGAGTTTAATTGGCGACCATGCTCCAACATCAATGGCTTCCTTAATAATGTGGCTTAGTCTCTCCATACAAAGTGTGAAAATATACGGAGAAATTGGATCCCCATGTCTAATTCCTCTAAAAGCCTGAAGTTCCTCTGTAGGATCCCCATTCCACAAGACTTGGAAAGAGGCACTAGAAATACAAGCCATGATTATGTTACACAGTTTATCATTGATGCCAGCTAATCTAAGGGTTTCACAAATGAAAGGCCATTCCAATCTGTCATAGGTTTTTTCCAAGTCAACGTTGACTGCAAGCCAGCCCTTGTTACCTTTCTTTCTTCTCATGGAGTGTATCACCTCTTGAGTAATGATATTATTATCACTACTTTGTCTTCTAGCAATAAAATTACATTGGTGCCCTCCAACCACTTTCCCCATAATAGTTCTCAATCTCTTGCTAATCACCTTAGTGATGATCTTATAGCTGACACTACAGAGGGATATGGGTCTGATATCCTTCATTCGTTTGAGTTTTGGTATGAGGACAATATTTGTCTCATTCAAATCTTCAACTAGTCTTGGGTTTGGAAGACTTCCTTGACAAGCTTACATATATGGCTTCCTATATTAGGCCTTCATGATAGAAAAAAGCTTGAATACCATCTGGTCCAGGTGCTTTGAAAGCTCAAATATCAAAAGCTACCTTTTTGATCTCTTCACTTGTGATTTCCACAGAGAGTTTGGACGCATCGATCTTGGCTATAGGAGGGAAGCAATTTAAAGTATATAACTGACCCCTGAGGGTCAACTCACTACTGAACAAGGATTTGTAGTAAATTAAGGCTATGTCTTTCAGAGAATTCTGCTTGAAGATCCAATCCCCCTGAGAGTTTTGAAGACCTTCAATGTAGGTCTTCTGTCTTTTTATCATAGTTGACATATGGAAGAATTTGCTGTTCCTATCTCCATATTTCAACCAGTTACACCGGGATTTTTGGAATTAAATGAGTTCTTCCTGGGCAAGAACCTTATTATATTCTTCCCATAACTTTGCTTCTTATTGGCAGAGGTAGAGATTATCCTTTCTATTCTTGGCTCTTTCCACTCCTTCCAATCTCCCTATTACATTTCTTTTTTTACTTAGAATATTACCCACTGTTTTACAATTCCAACTCTCAGCTTCTCTGGTAAACCTCAGAACATTTTCTTTCCAAGTAGGATGAATCCAACTCTTCTTTACAATTTCATTAAATCCCTCCTCAAGAATCCAGGCTGCTTGACAACGAAAGGGAGGCTTAAGCATTTTTTTGTGCTTGTTGACTAAACTTCTGATAAGGAGTGGCCAGTAATTAGAACCATACTTTAGTAAGTGGTGGACCTTAGTGAGAGGAAACAAGGAATTCCAAGCAGTATTTGAGAAACCCCACTCTATCTTCTCTTTCACACAATTCCGTTCCCAGGTGAAATGGACCCCCATGTCACACCTTACTATAATATTGACTTAGGTTCCTTTCAAAATCATTTTTAACCACATCGGATGGTCTTGGGCTCACTTTTTACCATAAAAACGCTAATTTTCGGATTTTTACTGTTCATCGGGTAAAAATCCAGTTTTTCTGGCCCAACTTCAAAAATTCATAACTTATTCTACAAAAATCCAATTGGGGTGATTCAAAATTCTACTTAAATATCTTTAAGTCCTCTTTCAAGTAAAAATAATCTCATTGTCCAATTCTTTATGAGAAAGCGTCAGGTTTTTAAGAAAACAACACTGTCCATTTGCCAAAAACCCTGATGTCCAGATTCTGACCATTAACTTTGAAAAATCATTATAAATTGTATACTGGGCTATTTTTAACGTATTAGCTATCAATTTGAAGCTCAGGATGTCATCTTTCATCATACCAAATTTCACGATTTAACGCGTTCGGGAACATAATCAAAAAGTCACAGGAACCGGTCAGGGTCAGTGTGCTTCCAGCACTGTTAGTTTAATATTTACATAACCAAAATGAGCTCACGAATTTTATGGCTAAACTCCACAAATCAACCTTCAATCTGCAGCTTCCCTTTTGAAGATTCAGGCCCTAAAATGTTACATGATTCTTGGGGGATGAGATTTTTGGAAATCCCAGTAGTAAATTAACCAACTATATCACCAAGCAAGCATCATTATTATGCATGATCACATTAGCTACTATGGATGAACTAACATGCTTATCATTTGGCAAACTCAATCATGCAAAGGCCAAAGCAAGATACTATATAGAGTAGCCACATAACAATCAAGAGAGCTCAATCACAATAATAGCAATTAACCATACAATAATCAACAATGTTAGTTAGTAGTAGTAGCTAGGTTTAACTTACTACCTTGCTTCAAAAGTCTTAGCCTTTCTTCCTTCTCCTCTTTCCCTTGGCAAATATCAAACCCTAACCATGTGATCCAACAAAAATGGCAGCAAGAATCATTATCCAACCATGAAAAAGCAAGAACATACATCAAAATGATTCTTGAACCATAAAGTTCCCTCCTTTGTTCACTAGTTTTAGATTTGGTTCTCTTTAACCCTAAAAATCATTCCTTGACTTGTTCCTACATGGATTTTCATGTAGATTCCAAAAATGGGCTTAGATTTGTGAAAATAAAACTGATTCTTCCAGCCACAAACCGACCAAACCACTAGAGGTTTTGACCCAAAATTTTCAGCTTTGCTTTTAGGCTTCCAACACTTGTTTCTTTTAGTCTACCCTACACCATTCCTCATTTTAAGCATCATGGAAGCCTTAGAACAATGAAAAGCTCATCCTAGGGTCCAGTTCTTCACTTGGCCGAAAATAACTCTCACAACAACAACCATGAAAAATGCTTTAAAATCACTTAAACTCACTTGCCAACACTAGGATCTAGCTTGTGTTGTTGTGTCTTAGCAAGTGTTATGATCAAAACTTCTTTCCCCTTTTTATTAATCAGTTTGGTCCACATTAAGAGAGGGAAGAGACAGATTTTAAACCATAAAAATGAAAGAAACCAAAGCAAGAACACTTCTAGGACCAAGATCTAACCTTGAAACCTTGCTAGGATGATCAAAAGTGCTCCCTTTCTCCTTGTTTCCTCTCAAACTCTCTTTTTCTCTATTTTTCTCCCTTGCACGAAATGAACATCTGAAAATGGGGAGAGAAGAGCTTGGTTAAGGCTTCAAAATATCCCAACCACCTTCTTTAATGATAGTCCAAGTGTCATTACCCTACTAAGTCTTGATTCCTCTCTCTTAATTAACATAATTCCAAATGAAATTATTTACTAAAGTCAAAATCCTCTCCATTCATGGAATGACACTTGGCTAATTCAAATCTTCTCCTTCAAGAGCTTGACACATGGCTCAATAGGATCCCTTGGATTTGCAAGACACCAATATTGCTTTATTGGTATACTTTAGACTCTGAGTTTAACTTCTTTTCTATAATTACAGTAACTTAGTCTCTGTAATTATTTTTTGTCAGATCCTTAATTTATTCTCCTCATTATTATCTTCCCAAATTTCCCTCTTTGTCTCAAAATTAATTTCCTAATATTTACATAAAAAGGAAAATTAATTTCCTTCTCTTTAGGGATTTTTCCACTGTTCACATTTATTTGGAAAAATCTTGGACACTTGAGGGTTTCCATTTAATTCCATAATTCCTTATAATTCCTTGGGATCTCATAGGAATTTTCTTGGAATTTTATTCTTCTTAAAATATTTATTTGGAATTTTCCAAATAAAATCCCTCAATTAGCCTAAATCACCCTTAAATTCTCTTATAATTTCTCTAAGGGTAATTTGGTCATAAAACCAACTTTATAATTTCATATAACTCTCAAAGGATATTATCCCTATTTTTCCTTAATTTTCCATGGCTCGAAAATATTCTTCCTTATTTACATTTGGCCAATTTTCTTTAATTAGTCAATTTCCTATAATTGGCTTGGAAAATTACTGTAATTATTTTCCACCAAAATTCTTTGACTTTTCCTTATTATTTTTAATCCTCAATAATTTGAGAATATTTCTTATCCCTAATTATCATAATGCTGGATGTGACACCCCACACCTTCAATTTTTACTAGATGGGCCCTGTCTATGCATTCTCTAAAATGTTTCATAGAAATGAAATTTGGATGGGACCCCCTTTTTTTGTCTGCTGTTGACATATAAGCATTAAAATCACCCACCGCCAACCAAGGGTCATTAGTGTTAGAACTGATTTCAATAAGATCTTGCAATAAGACCCTTCGAAGCATTTCATTTGGTTGAGCATAGACACAAGTAAGGGAGAAGTTTTTCATTTCTTTTTTGTGAAAAGCATGTACATGAATCAACTGGGTAGTAGAGAATTGATAGTCAATCTAAATCTCAGTGTCATTCCATAGCAACCATATTCCACCCGCATATCCTGTAGCTTCAAGTCTGATCCAATTAGTGAATCCCAAGTGAAAGGTCACTCGGGTAGCCTTAACCCCACTATCTCTTATTTCATACAAAATCAGGACATCAACCTCTTTTCCTTTAACAAGTCTTTAATTCTTCCAGGGAAATTATTTGAGGCTACGTCTTGACAATTCTAGGAGATTAAATTCATAATTAAAACATATAAACAAAGTAACTAAGCACTTATCTCAAGCACTCTGCACTGCCTCTATCTTGCTCTCCTCCACCCTCGCTTCCTCCACATTATCCACTGTTTCAAACCATAAGTCAGTTGTATCACCATTCTCTGGCTCAAAGTGAAGTTCTCTAGCAATTTGTCAAGGATCTGGAGGTTCTTTCGGCCATACTGCTCTTGTTTCTTCCTCTATCTTTGTATTGTTGTGTTCCTGAGGTTTGCTATAAGACTGTCGGTTTGTTGGGTTAGTGTCATCAACTCCTATTGCGCTATCTATTTGAAGCCTCCCTTTATTGATATGTTTTGCTTCACAGCCCACCGTGGACAAAGAGCCCATAATTAGTTTGTGGCTTCTAATCGTAGGCTTTCTCCTCAGTTTGGGCGAAATAATTTTGGGCTTGGTTAGTTGGCCCCTCTTTTTTCCCACCTGGGTCTTGCTTTCCGCTTTGGGCCTAACATCTTTTGGGCTTGGAGTATTAAATAGGAATTGCTGGCCTAGTAATTCGCTCCCTTTCTTCTCAACGTTCACTTGTACGTCTCCCTCTTCACGCCTCAAACCTTTGATCTCTGTTTGTCTCGTGCTACTTTCTCCCTTTTTATGTATGTTATTTTCAAACATCTACTAGCAGTATTTCCTGTTTGCTTCTTTATTTTAGCTTCTTACTTCCTCCACTCAGTGCCTATTGCCTTATTCTTGCTAGTAGTCTTCCTTTCTGTAGATGGGACGTTGTTTACCTCCTCCTGTAGCACCTCAAATCTAGTCTCTAGGGTGCTTGTCTGATCTCTCTCCTTACCCCTTGTTCCTCCACTTTCCTTATTTTGCTGTTTTTTCCCTATATCTGCCCTTTGAACCCACTGCCTAATTGGACATTTCACTTTCATCCAGACCCCAAACTCCTCGTGATATGTGAAGCCCAGTGTACTGATCAACAACTAATTCTTTGCCCTCTTTGTTGAGCTATTTCTAGATTCTGTCACCGGAGTGTGTTGGGTCACTGTGTCATTCAATTGAGTGTCAGCCTGAAGCTACAGGCATTTCTCCTGAACATGACCTTACTTACCACATTTAAAGCATATGGCGTCCAATCCCTTATACTCCACGATAAATATTCTTTTCCTCAAAACAAATCTAGACTAAAGTCTCTTGTTTAAATCCACCTCCATATTGACTCATGCGAACTTCCCCCTTTCCACATACATTTTATTATTACTGCTGCACTGGGCCAAAGTGTTCACATTGACCTTGAGAGCTCTTCCTATCATATTTCCTAGCTCCATCATACAGTCTTCTTCATAAACATAGATTGGGAGGGTTGGCACTCATACCCAGATAGCTACTTCTTTCACCTTGGTACAGTACGGGTTAAAGTCAGGACTCAACCTCTGTATAGCAAGATAATGTCCCTATATGAGCCATGGCCCATCAAACAGCATCCTACTTCTTAGTTCCTTATCCTCTGTTTGAAAAATATAGTAATTATTTGGGAGGTCAATTACTTTGAAATTCGAAGACTTCAGGAGCTAACCTACTCTGTCTCCCATCATGTCCCTGTTCGCAAATTCCCCTAGGAGAGTGATGATAGGAGCGTCCTTCCAGGGCTTACAAAGTTCCCTTACTTTATCATCATTTAGGTCCATCTTCGGGAGAGACCGTATGAGGCTTTTCTGTTCATTAGTTAACTCAGGAGCTGATTCTTTCTCTTCTTTTAACCATTCTTGCATTAGTTCATCAAGACCCTGTTCTTTGCATTCCTCCATATTCTATCCTAGCAGCTTACTTTTATAGGAAATTTGGACTTTAGTCTGCCCCTCTTTTTGGGTTCCATGGACAAAGCTTCCCTCATTCACTTTCCCACTGTACTCTTTCTCAGGTTTACCAGCTGGTGCGTCATCCATAACTATGTCCTCACCAAGTTTCTTGATGTGGCGCCTCAGGAAATCATCATCTTCTTTTGACGGAGCATTTTCCTCCACCATTGGCATCCCATGGTCAGTCGAGTCCCCTATGTGCACACCATTTCTCTCTCTAGAATTCTCTCTCACCTCTCATTTGTTTTGTTTTAAGGCTATTCTATAACTCCCAGGTAATCACTATCCATCTTAACACAAAAATTTATACATTGAAAGGTCACGTCATCATGAATTGACACAATTCATGGGTTTATTATATATTTTTTCATCTTCAATTAAATAATAACAAGGAAGTTCATTTCTGCTTCCATTATCCTTGCACTTTATTCTTGCTTTTATTTAGAAGCACATAAGCTGGCATGATTAGTTAATGAGGGTAAAATTCAAAGAATCCCATCAGCAAACAATTACCATTCAAGCAATCACGTTATGTTTGCATCATTGAACTCATTAGCAAAGAGCATTGCTAAAGCTTAATCCAATCAAGAGTATGCACATAAAAGCATAGAATTGACAACCATTTCCATGATAAAATTCAAGAAAAAAAACATGTTCAAGATAAAATTGCTAGGTATTCAACTCATGAAAAAGCTAAGAAGCATAACACAACATAAATACAAGAATGGGTGAAGCTTCTACCTTAACATTTTACTAAGTCTTCTTGCTATCCTTTCTTTCTTCTGTTGAACCACCATGGCCAAGCCTCCAATAATTCCTTTTCCATGACATCTGCTATCCCTAATTTATGCCATGGGATATTTATAAGAATTGTTAGAGCTATTAATCACATTATCAACTCTTGACAGCTTAAGCTCTACTTACTTTTGTCTTCCTATATCTCAATTTTCTATCACTTTATTTTTTTGGGCAAAAAGTTCTTGCACCATCATTTTCCCGCTCAATTCTATTAGTGGCGATTTCATCCAAGATGGGGTGAATTGAGTGATACAAAAAATTTGACTTTTTAAAATAAATAACCGAATAAAGAAAAGGAAATAAGTTTTGAAGGATTTTACTGAAGAAAAGCAAAAGGAGAATACGTTGGAATTTATACTGCTTTAGTCTCAACCACTTGATATACATCCAGTTCTCAGAACATCTTTGAGCTTTCCACTATACCCCAAGATTCAATAGGCTCTTGGTGCCACAGTACAGTAATTGAACTCACTCTCAATGAATCCCTCTACTTCCTGTAAGGTTATAATCCTCTCAAGAGTCTCAGACTCTTGAGTCGATCATTGAAAGAATAAATAATTCACAATCTCTCTCTTAAGAGTATATAG
>NW_021637145.1:0-81790 GCF_004799145.2 Neltuma alba | reverse complement strand
GCAGTGCTGCCTGATGCGTCTGATCAATAGAATAAGAGGAAAAAATTGGAATGTTCCAAGCTCAAACTTGTTAATTCAATCCTTCATAGATATATTCAATCTGCAATAGCTAATCATCCTATTATCATCGTAACTATATACCAGCCATTCATATAGGGTGATATACAAACGTGCAACAAGAAGCCAGCAACAAGCAGACACCTCATCTAAATAGCAGAAGGTACATCCTCTCTCTATGATAGCTGATTATGTAGAATGTATAGATAGAAAAACACAAGTTAGAAGTGTAAAGCTAAGGTGCAATGCATGATAGACAAGATCTACCTGGTAGACAGCTTCAATAACAATATAACGCCTCACTTTCTGGCTCGCTTGCTTCTTGTACTAATTTTCTCCAGAGTTTCTCTTAAAGAATTCATGTCATTGTGCTTGAAATACACCACTGTGCTTCTAGAAAGATAAAGCCCATTCTGTATCCCCCAGTGGACTCCTTCATCCCTGTAAAAGACCCCCTTGTATGCAAAAGTTAAACCCTCAATAATACGAAAACTAGCCAAAAAGCTTCAAATGTGTGCCAAAGGCTGCCTCAGATCATCAGGTTTACTGGGTCAACTACACTGCCTCTGCCTCTGAATATCAGAGAGTTTATCACATTGACATTTTAACTAGGGCTTTTAACTCATGGATAGACACAATCAAATACAGCTCTTGCTTTATTGTTATCAAATCAGCATAAAGAAGCAGAAGAATTGAGAAATAAGCACTTTGGCCCAACAAAAATTTTGAGATAAACGGCTCGGCTATCACATCAGCAGTGTTTGGCTATCACTGCTCTCTATAATTGTCTGAAGAGGAGGCAAAACTGGACAGAACCATATAGCCAATAGTCAGAGTTTATGCTTACACCAACAATATTCTCCTTTTTTAGAGAAAGCAGGAATTGCACTGAACATGGTGGAAAGTCCATAAGAGTAGAGAATTGAATCAGGGGTTCCCAAAAACTTTGCTATTCTGGCTTCACAGTCAAGGTGCACGTCTGGGGAAAAAAAGTAGCACAAGAGAACAATCATTTACCACTAAAGAACTTTGTTTTTAAATTTGAATCTACTTTAACAATGAACCTTACCAATTGTTCCATAAAACCCACGAGGACCACAAGAACCAACACCATATTTCTCAAGAGCAGAAGAGCAGGAGTCCTGAAATAGAAAGTTGCAATGAGTGCACTGTGTTATAGCATATAAAAACAGAAGAAATGTATCAGGGATGCATGGAAAGTTTTCTTACAAGCAGCTTCTTATGACCTATCAACCCAAGATAGTTTGCTGAAGCAAAATTCACAACTTCTTTACCATTAATTATGGCATGTGGCCCTGCAGCACTGCAAGAAACATAACTCATCTCAGCAGCAGGAAGATACAGGTAGATAATTGGCTGTTTTTTTTCCCTGATAATCCTATATGTAAACTTACATAACACAATGAATCCACATCATGACATTTATCTGTCAAGACCTTAAATCATCTTATACACTCAATCAACAAAGCAAACAAGAAATATAAATAAAATGTCCAAACATATAAAAGGATTAACATAAATCAGATTTCCCTCAAGAAAAATCAATCACCTCTCTAGCACCGGTGGTTCATACTGCATCTCTTTACTAACATGAGGAATAAGGGGTTCTGGAACCCATTCGTCACACAGCTCATCTATTTCCTGCAGATATTAGGCATGCTCCAATAATGTCAAGTAATAAGATGATAATGAGTAAAATTATTAGATTTCTGGAAGTTTTTCCGAAACATTATCTAAATGCACGGTTCGAGGGATTCAAATCATAATAGTCACCAAATAGGTTATGTTTATCCTGAAAAATAATAATATAACTAGGAATTCCCCATGGACCATAATAGCACGATCTACCAATGTCCATCTTAGCATTGCAGCATTTTTGTTCTAAAGAGTCACGAGTACCAACAATTCAGAAGCAGCAAGTGATGTACAAAAATATGCAATAGAAAGCACAAAATATGAACAGGCACCTTCTACAAGATGAGAAGAAGAAAAAATTACAAACCAGAAGTCAAAATAAAGCACATTGAACTATTGAGGGACCTGGCCAATGAAAGGAAAAATGTGAATAGGCAGGAATTTTGAAATAGAATCCTATTCAATTCCCCCTTCGAGCTCTCAATGTCTTCACAAATCCATCAATTGTATTTCCAAGTCAATAAAGAACAAATGAATATGGCATTCAGATCTACCAACCTTATACCAGACCTAAACCTCCAATCATAGTTCAGTACATACAGATAGATCATGTCATCTAAAAAGATCACAACTGCATGAACAACATCTCAAAGCCCAATGCAGCAGCAAGCAAATCTCTGCAACAAGTTAATCCCATACTTACAAGACTCAGCCATCAAAGTATTATATCTCCCAGATATTAAAAGCAATAGAACCCAGTTAAATCACATTAAAGTTAAAGATACCATTTCAATAAACTCTTAAGATCATAAAGACAAATCACGAGGGGCCAGTTCTGCAAAGCAGATTCTTTCACAAAACTGAAGATTATCAACCTAGGAAGTTCTAGAGATCACAAATAAGATAACCCCCTACACTAGATCACTAGAACACTAAAACCACATTAACCACTTCTACATAAACTTGAAATTATTTTGAAAAGTTTAAAGCTGATAGAACAACTATTCAAATATGCAACATACTGATCCTCGTTTTACATGAACATAATGGGAGAATTTCCCTACAGTTAGTGGAGTGGCCAAATTAAATTGTTATTGAAAATCACAATTTTTAATCCTCCAGATGTCAAAAATTTCGCACACAATAGATTTGTATGGCCCGTATACACTTTACATAACTGAAACTTCAGTGGTGAGTAAACATAACTGAAACAACATTGTTGATCTAACCTTTTCTGTTAAGGGCCGTTTAGGAGGCTTGTAACTTTTCTGCGAAAGCAGGAAAAGGATGACCACCAGAAGAAGACCTTCCACGAATAAATGTCCTTCAAAGAGAAGATGGTAATAAAGGCAAATCAATTGATCATGCACTGATAAGCCATAGGGTGAAGATATTTCAGTCAAGGATGTGAAAGATTACCGCCATATGAAAACCAAAACCACAGCTCGAGCAGAAGGAGCGTCTAAAGCCAATGTCATCCAATTTAACGTAGTGTTTAAAAAATTTAGGACTGGTGAGGCCATCGTATTCTCAATATCTCAAATATCGAAGAAAACCTTGAACGTCATTCTCAATACAGCAGTCCTGGGTCAACTTCCCAGACACTCAAAGCACTGTATTTTATGGATACTGCACCTATATGCTGCATACACCGAGACAATTACAAATCTATTAGTTTTTTTTTTCCCCGGTTGGAATTACAAATCTATTAGTTGATCATAAACACATTAGACAATCACAAATGCGGCAGTATAAAGAACAAACAAATGAGAAATTGAACATAATTTGCAGGTGATGTAATACAAATTCCAGTTGAAAAGCACAACTAGGCGAATAAACCATCTGATACCCAGAGCATTTCAAATCAAAATCCCTTGTCTCTCTAAAGGAAAGGAAGTCCAATCAGATGGAAGTTCACATATCCAGGTGAAAAGTTGCGTTCAAACCATTCAGAATAATAACTTAGATTTTTATCAACAGCTAGAATTAGAATGAATTTATAAAAAGAAAATGCTTCGTTTGGGGATAACATCTAAGCAGGGTCTGCGTGGACAGGGAGAACGACCCCAAAATTTGCAAAAACCGTGTATGGCATGACGGCACATAAGTTTCTCCAAAAGTCCACATTTTCACTAGCGCTTCAAAGTAATGCCTCCAAAAACGAGAGCGATAGGAGCATAGAACCAGCATTCCACACATCGAAGGCCAGATAGCGGCCAGCCAAGAACCATCCGCATTCATCGATATCATGATTGTCTCCATAAAACTCGAAGCCCCTATCCTTACTCAAATATGAACTACCCCAATTCAATCCATAACCATTTATCGCAATTTCATCCGAAATCGTAAGATTACGGATGTTCACGATAATCTCACGAGTTTATCTTCAGTGCGATGCATGCTACAGAAACAAGAAGGTTTAGGGATCCGCGCGACGGAACTTAGAACATACCAATAGCACGAAGCAAATGGAAACAATCCGCAATAGATCCAGTCGAACGCCGGCACTTTTGTCGATATTGAACTTACCTGGAGATTGTAATGTGTAAAACAGTGAAGGCGGCTGAGATACGAGGACAATTCGGAGTTTTCTCCTTCCTTCGATATTATGGCACTCCGATAACAGACGAGAGATCTGACCCAAAAAAAGATAACAAACGAGAGAGGAAGGGTCAAACGATTCTGATTTTGCATCCCCCGTGTTTTTCCTCCCTTAAATACGTTAAAATGTTGATGCTGATGAGGGAGGCCACATCGCCAATCCCTCAATGGTTGTCGCTGTCATGTCACCTTGCCGCTTTGTTCGCTTCAGTGCTGCTATTCAGAAGTTTGATAAGAATTCTCATCTTTTCTGGCCAAAAAAAAAAAAAAGAATTCTCATCTTTCTTTTCTTTTGTTTGGTCACTTCTGGGAAAAATTTGACATCTGTTATAAATATTAATACTTCCAATCTTTAATATAAGATCCTATTTAACTTTTATCTTGGTCCTAAATTTAAGATCTCAATCCACTTTGTCTTTCATATTTATATATATTTTTTTCAAAATAGCTTTTCTAGTAATAAGAATTCTAGTTAATACACTTGATTAACAAAGATATTTTAGGAAAAATCACCTATTTAGGACAAATAACTAACTCAACTTACTTTCTCAATCTCCTTAAATTAGTTAATTGGCTCTTATAATTAGAATCGGAGGTAATACAATATTAAGTATGGATATCCATAACTTTTTAAAAGTTATCTTTTGTCGTTTTACACTTTAACTAAATTAAAATCTTATATAAAGTTAAAAAACTAAAAATATATTTTAGCTTTTATTTTATCTCATAGGCATCTACACCTATTTTCCATGTGCTAGATGAAATTCAAAATTTATTAATAGCAAAATTTGAGATGAGCTTTGTATGATTATGATACATTGATATAGTAATAATTAATTAACAAGCTTTAATGGTGTTTTAGTGATCATTGACTTGTGAGCAGTTGATTTGAGAGCGAGGTTGGGACTTCGCGCTTGGCCTTCATTCTTGCATCGTCCTTCTCTGAGGGAGCTGGGATTGAATTTTTGCAGTGATATAGTGAGTATTATATGAAGGCTTTTATAAGAATACTTAATGATGTTAATCTCAGTGCATGGATTGATATCCACGTAAAATATGCGCGACCTTACCTTTCACGATCATTTTGTGATAAAAAATAGAACACATCATCTCAAAAGTGACAGAAACATATGTAAATTTATACAATACTTAATATACTTCTATTAAATTGAGTTAAATTACAAGTATTTTAAAATTGAGTTAATGTTTCGTCCAAAAAAAGTGAGTTAATGACAATAATGATAAAATTAATTATAAATAATGCATGAAATTACCTATTTAAAGGAACGGAGGATGGGACCAACTGTGGGTTTATCAATAAACTCCTCTGCTTTACTGCCTTGTTGACTAAGCGGAACATAGAAATAGAAATCTTTTGCTTCTCTATGTACCTATATATAAATCCTGATTGTTTTTCACTTGACCAGTTATACGTGCATGATTCAAATTCAAGTTTCCGTGGCATCATCCCCCATGGCGACAACTAATCGAAACAAATTTTTCATGGCCATATGTTTGAAATCATTGAAAACTGCTGTTTAAATTATTTTTCCATCTAGTTATTAGCAAGAGTTGAGTATTGTGAATCCTTTCAAATGATAAAAGCTTGGAGATCATGTGTCGCTATTTGCTGCCATCAATATCCAAGGTACTTGCTTTTGCTTATCAATAAGCTATTTCCTGGGATTGATCTTTCACGAGCCAACAGGTAATTATTAAACTGGACTGCTTGGAAGGTTACAAAACTCCTGTCTCTAAAAGACCTAGTTCTGCAATTGGATTTCTTTTGGCCAACCAAAAAAAAAAAAAAAGGGAGAAAAGAAAAAGGATGTCTCAAGGACTGCTCCAAGACCTCGTTCCTAACTCTGTCTCCCTTCGCAGCTTACTTTCTGTTTTGTTAAGCGTCCAGGAATGCTGCTGCAGACTGGGTTGATGCCACAGTTTCAAAGGGGGTGGACACTTCGCTCATCTCAGCTAGGGATTCATAAGCTTTTGTTTATGGTCAGCATCGCGTGGAAGAAGAAGACGGCGAAGGCAGAGGCCCATTTCTTGTTTGGCAATCAATGTGTGATTTGGTCACATAGGGTGATAATGTTATGGAATCATAATCATGGCTCTCAATGAAGCCAGAGCTCCACTTTGATGTGCTTAGAATGAGTGCACAAACACCCAAAAAAAACCAAAACAAACAAAAAACTGCTCTAAAGACAATCCAAGCTACCTCAGGTTTCCAATTGTATTCATAATAATAATGATTTTGCTTATCTTAGTTGCATGGCGAGGGATATGGCGGGAAAGGAGCTGCCACTATGCGGTAGCAATTGAAGACCAGGGCGATATAAAAATTGTTGAAAGCATAATTATTATTTACAGTATAATACATATTAGGAATATAAATTGAAGATGAGTGCAATATAAAAATTATTTAGATGTATACATGCCTACAATTCATACAAAATCCGCCACTTCCATTGCTTAAATCCTATCAATAGGATGCCATTGCGCTACTCGACTCTCTTATATCGTCGATCACTATGGTCTACAGGATTCAAGTCTCGGAAGGGGATAGAGAATGTCAAGCCGCTCCCCTAGTACCCCAGCATGACTGTTCCAAAGACCGAGGCAACGGATAGTCAAAGTACACTCGCAAGATGTTCCTTAAATTCCTCTAGCATATGCAATCATTAAAAAAAAAAAAAAAAAAACCGAAACCTTCCCCGCCTTAAGATGAAGAGACCAACTTTAGTACGGTGACGATGCACAGAGAAACAAGGCATCGCGAAGGTACCCTTTGCCAAAGAGTTAACAACACCAGTAAGCATAGTGCTCCTCTTTGCGATGGATGCTAACAAGGCCACCACACTTCAAACAAATGAAGCTACTCCCGTCTGAAACAGCATCCAATACTATTTGCGTCCTCCCAGTTTCCGCCAGTATAGATGTCTCGTGAACGTCTGGAATAATCGATGGACCAGAAATGTTATTTGCTGATGTTTCAATATTTACAGGCAAAGCTTCAGCAATGGCACACTCAGCAAACAAAGAAGCCAGTTGATCAACAACAGCATTGTCTCGCAGTTTACTTCTATACAGCTCACGAGCTCGGTCTAAGAACTGAAAGACAGCTTCATCCCCACCTTTTGTCTTCATGGCAACTACCACCTGTTCCAAAATAAAGTATTTATCAGCCAACGAAAAGACTTCCGGTTTTACGGCTTTAAGATGTGTTTTCTCTTTTGCCAAGCATTTTGCAGTTTTCATGGAAGAGTTTTGTGCTTCACGAAAGAGTTTTGTGCTTCACGAATTACAATAGGTAACCTCCTTTATTCATTTGTCTGAGTAGCTGATTCATCGTCATTTAAATTCTAGAGCATATGGGAGCCACAATAAAATTGGCTCATTCCCCAAGGCCGTTTATTGACAATGTCAAGGCTAGAGAAAGAAGACAAAGCGGCTCACAACTCATCACCAAGGTATTATATGTTTCATTTATTTGGCACCTAATTATATTTAGAGTAGAACAGGGATCTTGTAGCAGTAGTCACACACACAGCTAAAAGATAACTAGCATAATATTACTAAAATTGTTATCTACCCACAACATTTGAATAAAGCATTGGAGCAGATAGGCCCTCAGTAGGCATGACCTGATCATGCATCAGTTATTTGAATAAAAACGGTAAGTATCTAGTAGTTCTCCATCTTCAATGATGTAGAAGTTAACTTCTATAAAAGTTTAATTTTGTTTCTACTCAAAATCATATTCACGTCTAACATGTCTCATACATCTGGAAAATATGTATTTAATTAATGTTACGTTGGAAATTAAGAACTTTGGTATCTGCTCTAAGGTGAAGACTTTTGGACCCACAACAGATCACATGTATACTTAACTTTGTCATTCGTATAAGTATTTGGATATCGGTAGGTAGAATCTAGAATGTGCTATTAAGTGAACCAGAATTTTCTTCCATCCCAAATCAGAGTGTTTCCAAGTTCTCAAAATCGAAGTCTTTTGAAGTCCTCACGACACTATTTACAAGGTAGCCAGGTTACCTAAGAATGTGCTATTGGGTTCGTAGTCACTAGTCAGCCAAAATTTTGCACAAGGTTAGCATTCTAATGGTAGGCTTTCAAGATATTGCACCACATCACTTACGGCTGGCAAAACACCATCGTATCAAACAGCCTCAGACTTTTCTTGAAGCATTTTGGGCAACCCATAATTTAATAATTATTTTCGACAATTTTGTTGATATCGTAGTCACTTTTGCTCTAAATTTGTCTTGCCCGAGATATCAAACCATTACTCACGTACGAAGTCCAGTTACCAAGTTCCAAGGCTCCAAAAGCGGTGTGGTTGTATGAAGGCTATCGAAATCATAACGTTCAATCGCGAATTGAATGAAGGGGAAAAAAATCAATTCTTTGGGGAAAAATCAATTCTTTCTAACATGATAATCTACTTGAATGTTACAGCAACAAGAGCCTCGGATGTATGAAAACCCCTTCAACTACTGACTCGAAACAGCATACAAGAGCGCAATTGTTCAGCAAGAACATTAGAGATCAGATAAACAGAGGAAGGAAATTCTCCACTCTTATAATATATTGACATTGGAAGAGATAACAGAATTATAACCTCAAGAAAAAATCAAATTGAAAGAAAGTTCGAAACTACAAAAATTAAAATAAAATGAGCAGAACAATCAATCGGCAGCCAGCGTAGATTGAAAGAATAGGTAGAAAAGAATAAAGATTACCGCATGGAGAGCTTGGGAAGGCTTGCCCTGATCGATGAGCTGGCGTGCCAATGTGAGTAAATCTCGAATGAAGTCGTTCTGCCCGGAATTAGAGGGCACCGCCACCTCCGGGTTTGACGCCTTCTCCGCCTCAATCATATCGGTGTCCATTTCTGGTTTTCTAGGTTTCTCTTCAAATAATCTTGTTCCAGATGTGTGGCCTCCTCATTCAAGTTTCCGCAGAGACTGAATCTAAACGTTCTGCCCGTACATATGGTATTTTATAATAAATAAATATAATCATCATGCGCTTCGGACTAATGAGGTCATTCTAGCAGATTCTGCGCTGCCATGGCAGTTGGCATCTTCCTCCTTTTCCAGGGAAACGTGGACGATATGTATGGTTCCTTCTCCCTAGGCTTAGCCCATAATCTGGCCCAAAACTAAACCAGTTTAGCCCATAGTCTAGCCCATAACTACCCATTTTAAAAGGGAGATCAGTGCGAACCCTCACATTCAACGCATGACTCGGTGTCCATCCATGTCGCATGCCGTATTTGCGTTTGATAATCCGGGAGTGTGAATATAATTTGTGACAAAATTCTCCAACAATGGAAAATTCTTTTGACCCCCTGAAAGAGATAATTGTGGCTCATAAATTTAAGAAACAAACAACCACCAATAATTGCGTTGCATTTTTCAAGGGCGGTGCTTAAGTGGAATCAACTTACATGGGGAAAAAAAATGCTAGAGCGGTTTATATATTCACATATTCATGGTTTCCTTGGATAGTAATGTTTATAGTTATGGTGTATCGTTAGAGACAGTTAAATACAAAATTCTATTATCGGCAGCCTTCCTAAATCCTAATAGCAAGTTAGGATTATGTAATAATACCTAAAGCAAATGAATTTCCAGGAGACTAGTTTTTGCAAAGAGCAGCCACATCACCCACATGATTAATGAATAATAATATACTTCTACCCTGTATTTTTCTATATCCAAATCCAGATCATATTTCTCGTAGCCCTGGCAAACGAACAAAAATGCTCAAGCGTGAGTCAGAAGCCTAGCGAGTGGAATTGACAGAATAGAGCATCGCATGACTCAGGACATTTATGTCTATTCCCTTTGAATCTAACCATCGGCCTGCTTATACAGATCTCTTTCTCTATCCAATATTATATATCATGCAACTAAGCAAAAGCGGATAAAAAGATGACACAAGAAGACGTTAAGACGTGGTGGCGCGTAGGTCCAACGCACTATCCTCCAATAATACAATCTCTTTAATTTCGTGCAGCATCTTCAAGACCTGCCACATAGTGGGCCTCTGCTCAGGAGAGGTCAAGCTACAAGTAGTAGCAACCTCAACAAGCATGTCCATTCTGTTGTCTTCTCCTCCCTTATCTTCCCGCACGGATTTCACCCAACTCACCCTATCACTGGGCACCAAGAGAGGGTGTTCCGAAGGAGGCTTCCCCGTCAAAAGTTCCAGCAACAACACACCATAAGCGTAAACGTCAGATTTCGGGTTTGGCTGGTGATTCGGATTGCGGGTCTCGGGCGCTCTATACGCAGCGGAATCGGGATCTTCATGGAAGCTGGAAGGGTTGGCCAACATGGAGAGACAGTAATCAGTTATGCACGCTTCAAAATCAGGGCCCAGCAAAACGTTGGAGGACTTTAGATTGCCATGTACTAGTCTCCAGGCTTGGTGGATGTAGGACAGCCCTTGTGCGACGTCCTCTGCTATCTTCAAACACGACGTCCAGTGCAATGGCCTTGCCCTGCTTGATCTTGAACCTGCGTCCACCACACCGTTAGTCAACACTTGCTATTCCCAATTTGACAACCAGTCACCCGCTAATCACTAAGTTTTGGTACACATCGAAAAACCCTACACGTGCAGCAGAGATTTAAAGTCATGCGATGTATGAATAACTGAATATCATACACATGGGACCCAGAAGGATATGGGAATCCCGTTCAATGCTTGCTTGAGGACGTAATCATAATAAGTAGGCAAACTGGGTCCGCCCCTGCACCGAGGGTGCCCGTGAATTTAAAGCTCAACTCGTTGCACAGAGCTTGTCCAGCGACGACACCATTGGATGGCTCCAGTCAATGTTCGTACAATGTGAAGATTTAAGAAAGGTCCTAAGGCCATTTGTCAATGTAGTCAACAACCATGCACTAATAACTGGGAGCCCTAAGAGACAGCTTATCCTGTTTACTGGTAAGTGGTCAGGATTAGGGAATAAATTCTGACCGTGCGATAGTGAGAAAGAAACGGAGCAATCGACAGAACGATAGACGACAAGGTCCCGGAGTGACGCCTGAGTCATCTCATATAAAGTAACATTAGTCACCTAGCTTAAAATATATTCAAAAAAGCATTTGTTATGTAGCATGCAGCAAGATTCTCGGGTTTCAAAGCTCAGGTGCTATCAAATCCGAGAAATGGATCACATGTGAAGGGAATTTCAAAAGATTTTTCATGAACTCCACGTCATTACCTGTTTGAATTTTTTCGGCAACATCAACAGCACTTTTTTCAAAATTAAATAGCAACCCGCAAATCAAGGAAACAAACAAGTATGCTCTGGACTTGTGAGAACTAGTTCAATGTCGCCGAACCTTGTGATTGATTCATCTCACCGACCGGAGAAGGATGCACAGATAGATCATAGATATTTACTAAAGCACCCAAGTCGGAAATGGAGAAACTTACCGTGTACGAGGGAGAAAAGACTGCCATTAGGCTCGTAATCATAGATAAGAAGCCTCTCTTCCCGGGCATGAAAATAGGCCCTAAGGGGGACCAAATTGGGGTGGCGAAGCCCGCCTACTGATTCCATATGACTATCAAAGATTTCCTTGGTTGAGTCCGCAGCCATTTTAGTAGCATCGAGGCGCTTCACAGTGACAATCAAACGGTTATCTAAAACCGCTTTGTATGTAGTCCCCAACGATCCCCTCCCCAAAAGCTCCGCAGAGGCTCTCATAAGCTGATCCAGCGTATAGAGCTGCGCCTCCCCCGCACAGAACATTAAGCTCCCACTCTTCCCCACTTGCATCCCCTGCACCTTCTTCACCTTCTCCTCCAGCTCCTTCTCCTGCTCCATTTGCATCGCCGCCGCAGCTTCTGCCGCCGCCGCCCCATCAGAATCCATAAGAGTCCTCGAAGACTCCTTCTTATCTCCCTGTTTCCTCAAGGCCACCACGAAACAGACAAGCGAAGCGATCAGAACGCAAACCCCTGCGGAGAACCCAATAATAACTGCATTTCTGTTGTGCCTTTTCTTGTACGGTGGACGAATCAACCCGTCAACGCCGTGGACTTGGGCACTCTGACCAAGCTGCACCGCCGGCGGCGGCGCTGTCACGAGTGGTGCCGCTGGTGCAAAGAAAGGTGCGCTTGGATGGCATTCTTTGCGGATGATTTCGCCGCAGAGGCCTGGGTTTTGAGAGAAGGGGGTGGGTCCCAAACGCACTAAAGTGGGCGTAACAGGAATAGGTCCGAAAAAGTTGTTACCAGAGACGTCGAATGTTCGGAGAGAAGACTGATTGAAAGGAGGGATGGAGCCATTGAATCTATTCCAGCCGAGACGGAGGTAGTAGAAACGGTCTAGCTTGGTTAAGTAGGTAGGGATGGGGCCTGAGAGATTGTTGTGAGAGAAGTCCAACGTGCGGAGCCTATGGAGGGTGAGGATTGAGGGAGGAAAAGAACCCGTGAAGTGGTTGTTATCGAGGAAGAGGCTCTTGAGGTTGTGGAGACCGGAGAGATCAGGGATGGGTCCAACGAGAGAGTTGTTCTGCAAACTGAGCACCCGGAGCTGGTCAAGACGAGACAATGTGTTGGGAGCGAAAATACCACCGAGATCTAAACCCTGAAGAACGAGACGCTCCACTTTCTGTTTTGCATTGCATTGAACGCCCTGCCATTTGCAGAAAGCATCTCTGGAGGTGTTAGGGGAGAAAAGGAGGCGATCGTTGAGATCAGCTTTGGATTTGAATGACAGTAAGGCGGCAGAATCAGGAGGAAAAATCGGAGGAAGTGCAGGTGGAGGATGAGGCAAGAGAGGCCTAGAAGGAGCAACAAAGGAGCAAAGTGAAAATAACAGAAACGAAGACAGAAATAACAGCAAGTTTTGAACTTGAAGTGGAAAGGAGAAATGATCTTGTTCGAGCATTGCAGAAGACGGAGGGGTAAAAAGAAAAAATAATGCGAAGAGGAGTATATACTTCGCAGGAAGCAATCTGAGGGAGTCAGTATCCTCTGGGTTCAGTTCAGGAAGCAAGTGGGGATAGATGGCAAGTCCATAATTGTCATGGTTTACAGAGCTAGAGGACTAGAATAGGTTTTGTTGTTTTTCTTTTTTAATTTTTTAAGTTTGTGAAAAGCAAGATTACAGTTTACAGAGACCGAAGAGGAGGCTCGCGGTGACAGAAGAGAAGCGAGCAGTACGTGACAAAAGGGAATAGGAGCAGCTGTCTCGCTGCATTAGCTCAGAAATCACGTGACAAAGGATATCGGAGCAGCGTTCTAACCAATCAACTATTTGTATTATAATATATGGATATAATGCATTTTAATAAAACATCTTGCCGTGGGGAAGTTGCCTCCTCAACTGTCAAGCAAGTCTATAAAATTGGGAGAAAACCCACTTGATCGGGAGAAAAAGGTCTGGAGAAGACACGTGAGAGATATTTATTTAGAAAAACAAAATGGGAAAAATCCGGTCATTATAAAGATTGGGTTATTAATCACCAAACTTAAAAAGAATCTGAAAAAATTTAAAGTCTTGTAGCTTGAATTATTCCAACTACTTGAAATTGATACCTCTAATGAAAAAAAATGTAGTTTAGAGATAGAGGTGGCGTTTTAATTTGGAAAGATTGAAATGGGAATGGGATGGCAGCTTCAAAATGAACAAGATACAGTATGAGGTAATGTTGATGCGATGGTTGGTTTGGAAGGCAGAGTGTGGTTTTGCGTGAGGTTTGGAGGGTATGGGCGGTGGGGGCATGTGAGGGGCCATTCCCAGGGACATATCCTTCCAGGGCGCAGGGCGCAGTAAATTTCATGGCAACGATGAAAACTATAAGTTAACCACCCATGCTGTACGACTCTCTCCGCCCCATAACGTTTTCCCCCCCTGCCCAACGGTCAACTCCCCACTTCCCTCCCCACATATGTTCCTCTTTTCTCCTCTCCCTCTCTCTACACACAGTACACTGTACACACAGAAAAAAGAAAGAAGGGGGAGGGGGAAAAGGAGTCTGCCTAGTGTGCTACGTAAGAGGAGCACGATGTCTACCCTCTGCAGTTCCAGTCAATCATACTATTTTTTGGGACCGAAAAATCCTGACTTTGTTTTTTTTTTTTTTTTTTTTTGTTATAAATCCTGACTTTGTTAAAGATGCGTGATGCGTCCATTCACGAGAGCCACAGTTTCGAGGAAGGAATTGTTTATGTCCCATCGGTTTACTTGAGGAGTTTTGCCCTCTTCATATTGGTCCCCTTGCTACGAAAAATGTATCTATCTGGGACCTGTGTGCCCACCTTGTTCACTGGACCAAGTGATTCGCTGGGCTTTTCCCTCATATTACATCCAGCAACACTAATAAGTGAACAAAAATTAAAGACTACGGATCCCAGCTCAGCCCAGCCCAATAGTAAAGGAATAATGATGAGAAAATAACAGGAGATGTTCAGGTCAAAAAAAAACACACGAGATGTATAGCCTGCATTCGAAAGTAGAGATTGTGAAGAGATCTGGCAGTGCTGGGTGAAAATGTGTTGGAGCCGGATAGCCCACATGTGAGAGATTTGGTCTTAAAAGTGAAACCAAAAAAAAAAAGATGACAGGACCCAATGCGGCCTACTAAATGAATGCAGCCCATGGATACATGTTATGCTTGGCAATTAGTAGTGTGTTATAATCACTCGTCACTGCCTTGGGCCCAGTCCCCCAGCACCCCTCAGGCCTTCAGCCGCATATTTGGGTGAAGCTTTCCCCGATAGCTCCCGTAATGAGGAGAAGAGGAGAAATTTTCTTCTGAGCCTTAGTAAGATATATAAATTATAAAAGAAAAATTATTGTACGATCCCATATAAACAATTTAATCATTAAAATCCCACAACAAGTGAGCAGCATACAGTAACAAATTTTAAGTGAGCCGCATAATAATTTTTCTAATTGTAAATATGTTAAGTGGCCTCAAAATTCGGATCTCTGTGCTTGAGTAGCAATAAAGCATCACGTAACTTGGGCATCTTTCAGAAATTATTGCTACCGTATAATGAATTTTAAAGAAAGTCCTGCTCTTTAAAATGTATTTTTGCCCATACGTTCATGGGTCAGAGGTTTTATGTTCGCATCATTTGTAGATATATCCTAGCCGTGGGAAAAGGGCGCCAAAGTCAGGACAGGAAGGGGGGGGGTGTCAAAGTATCTTCTGAATCTTTAATCCCTTTGTCGCTATATCCTTCCATTAACACCTCTGATGCTTGATGATTTGATGCTTTCTAGAACCACATTAAGAAACCCAAAAAAAAAAAAAAAAGGCCGGAAACGAGAGGAATTTTGTTACTTGTCCATAAACATTAATCACAATCATTTCTCGATCGGCTATGGTTGTACGTAAAGGCGCCTGCCTCTAATCCTCGCAGAAATGTCATGAGGAACACGAGATAATGAAACTTTTAGTCCCGTGTCTTGGTTATATAGATTTGATCCTTAAAATTTAAGTTTTATCAATCAATTCTATAGAACCTTGTGATCATGCATAATTGATTCAAGCTGTTGAGGGTGAAAATCTCTGAGAACTGCGGAAAAAATTGTTGGTCTGACAAGATAAAATGTGAATATGAAGTCATGTTTGAAATTCTAGACACTCGATTGATAAAATAAACTTCAGGAGTGTTTCACCAAAAACAAAAAAATAAATAAAATAAAATAAACTTCAGGAGTGAACTGGTAAGTCTCTCTCTGTTTTTTTTTTTTATTATTTTTATTTGAGGGGAGGGGGGAGTTGTAGCTAAAAACGAGTATTGTGAACAAGAATTTTAGTTAGGAGCGGAACGGAAAGTATTTGAGGGTTGAGAAAGGAACCAGTGGGATGGAATGAATAAGGGAAAATTACAAATAAAGACCCCCCAATATATAAAATAGCAATCAGGGACCCTGAATTTGAGAAATTGCTCACAAGGACCCGGTCTCAATTTGCAATTATGAAATCATGGCCAAATTACCAAAATACCCCTCTTTAATTTTTTTTTTTTAAAAAAATAACACCACTACCTCGCCGGAATCCGGCCGCTAGAGCTCCGATGCCGACGGCCGGATTCCGGCCATTGCCGGCGACCTTCCTTTGTTTTATTTTTTTAAACTGCTTTTTTTTTTTTAAATTGGGGGGAAGTGAGGTTGGGGGATTTGATCCCCCAACCTAATGCTTCCCAAAATTAAGAATGACTATCGAGCCAACAAATTTTGCTAACATTATGATACAAAAAAAAAATAAGTTAACTCATTTACTCTTGTTCCAAGTGATAACAACAATACATTTAGAAATAACAAGTTCTGATTGTAAAATAACACGTCTGGAATAAAAATTTAACAATATGTTTTTTTTATAACAACACACTCTATTTCAGGTGATACCAACAATGCATTTGAAAATAACAAGTTCTGATTATAAATAACAAGTTTGGGATTAAAATTTAACAACACATTTTTTTAATAACAACACACTCTGTTTTAGGTGATAACAACAATACATTTGGAAATAACAAGTTCTGATTATAAAATAACAAGTCTGGAATTAAAATTTAGCAACATGTTTTTTAGAAAATTATTTATATTATGATTTTGGAAAATAAATTATTTATAACTTATAAAAATATTTTTAATATATTTATTTTTTCTAAAAAATAATTTTTAATCTATATATCTATACAACTCATTATAAATCAAACTACTCCTTATAAATTATAAAGCATTTATAATTAAGTATTTTTAATCTATAAATCATAGTATAAATTTTTATATTATTTCATTCTTCAAATATTAAAATTTATTATTAAGTATTTAAATAATATAGTATAATTTATTATTTCATTCTTTAAATATTAAAAATAGTTTTTATATTTAAAGAATAAAATAGTATTTTTAATTATAAATTAGAGATAAATTTCATTTATAAATTTAAGCAATCAAAAAGTATTTTTAATCTACAATAAATTGTACTCCTCCGATCCTTAATATAAGACCCATTTAACTAATTTGATTAGATTAAGGAAGTTAGGTAAGTTAGTTAATTATAAGAAAAGTGACACATTTTTCCTAAAACACCATAATCATCTTTCTTAATACCCCCTCTCTCTCTTCCACTTGATTATGGTTGAGAGAGCATCCATAGGGGTAATTTAGAGAAAACTGATAAATATGAGAAATGGGTCTTATATTTAGGACCAAAACCAATTCAACAATTGGGTCCTATATTAAGGACCGGAGGAGTACTATTTATAATTTATAAGAAGTAGTTTGATTTATAATGAGTTGTATAGATATATAGATTAAAAATTTTAAAAAAAAATTAAAAACGCGTGTTGTCATTTTCCCTAAATTTTATTTATAAATTTGAACAATAAAAAAGTTTTTTAATCTATAATAATTACACTTCAAGTTCTGATTATAAATTGGAGATAAAAATTATTTTTTAGCAAATTAAATAGATTAAAAATACTTTTTATAAGTTATAAATAATTTATTTTTCAAAAGTATAAAATAATTAATTGTTATAAAAAAACGTGTTGTTAAATTTTAATTCCAAATTTCTTATTTTATAATCAGAGCTTGTTATTTTATAATAAAAACTTGTTATTTCCAAATGTATTGTTGTTATCACCTGAAACAGAGTGTGTTGTTATAAAAAAAACGTGTTGTTAAATTTTAATCCTAGACTTCTTATTTTATAATCAGAACTTGTTATTTTCAAATGTATTGTTGTTATCACTTGAAACAGAGTGTGTTGTTATAAAAAAAACATATTGTTAAATTTTCATTCCAGACATGTTATTTTACGATCAGAACTTGTTATTTCTAAATGTATTGTTGTTATCACCTGGAACAAGAGTAAATGAGTTAACTTATATTTTTTTTGTATCATAATGTTAGCAAAAATTTGTTGGCTCGATGGTCATTCTTAATTTTGGGAAGCATTAGGTTGGGGGATCAAATCCCCCCAACCTCACTTCCCCTCAATTTAAAAAAAAAAAACAAAGGAAGGCCGCCGGCAATGGCCGGAATCCAACCGCTGGCATCGGAGCTCCAGCGGCTGGCAGCCGGGGTGGCAGAGCTCCGGCGGCCGGATTCCAGCGAGGCAGTGGTGTTGTTTTTAAAAAAAAATTAAAGAGGGGTATTTTGGTAATTTGGTCATGATTTCATAATTGCAAATTGGGACCGAGTCCTTATAAGCAATTTCTTAAATTTAAAGTCCCTGATTGCCATTTTATATATTATGGGGTCTTTATTTGTAATTTTCCCAATAAATAAGGGGAGGGGGAGTGGTTGAGGGAGTGGACAGATAGGAGTGGTTGGGATGGGAACAACATAGAAGCTGATGAAGAATTAATGCAAGTGGGTTGGGGGAGCAACATCAGCTCCCATACTGGTTGGTTGCTGCAAACAACCGAAAATACAGAATATATGAAAGAATCCTGGCAAACAAGTGACAAGGCAATTATCAACCCCATTCGATCCATAATATTTGCTCACCACCACAACATAATCTTGTTTCACGTGGTCTCACGTTCAACTATTCCCTCGTCTCCTTCAATCCCATTTAACTCACTTCACAATCACGATAATGATTCGTCTCTTCATGACCAACCCCCAGCATTATAAAAAAGCCGATCCATATAAATATATCAAGAAGATGTTTGGATAAAAACCAAATCATAATTTTAAAAGTGATTTTACAGTATACAAAGTAAATATGTGAAGGAGTTTATCTCAATTTACAGAAAAATACTTTTTAAAAGTACTTCTCATGCCATCCAAACACTTCTCAAGATTTGACTGGAAGGTCAGACATCACTATATAAATAATTGGTCCTTAGTTTATTATGGGTATTATATTGATATGATATCAAATATTGACATGAGTAATATATAAAGCTGTTATATCACTTTTTATTGTTCTCCTTTTTTTTTAAATGAATGCATTTCGCCTTTTAATTTTTGAAAAACTAATCTTAAACCTTTTTAATGAAGGGAGTGTTTGATTAGGACAAAAAATCTTTTAAAAAGTACTTCCACGTGAATAAACAATTTTTTTTTTGTAATTATTTTTTATATTATAAAATTATTTTTAAAATCATAAATTAGTTTTTCCTCAACACTCTTTTAAAAACTAACAATAATGATGCAGTTGTCAACTTGGCTCACCCTCCTTTCTCCCTGGACTTTTCCTCGATGGGTGAAGGTTGACACACTCACCGAGGCCTCACCCATATCTACCGGTCGTAAACTCCATTTATTTTCAACTGACAAGCGGGCACGGCAGCAACTTGTGTCGCATTTACTTTTAAAAAAAAAAAAATTACTACTTTTTAATTTATTATATTGTCATTCTCAAGACGCTATTTTCTTCTTTTTTTTATTTTGCCAACTCAAGACACTATATTAATTACCGTTATTTTTATAATCAGTCGCTCGTTTTTTACACTTAAGGAATGAAGATTTGAAGTCACTGTTACCAGTATACAACGCAAGCGCTCCCACAGTAACGAAAAAGACTGCACGAGAGTCGAGAAATGTGACTGACGCATCACATGCAAAATTAAAACGAGATGTACTATTTTACGATTTTTTAGCGAAAAATGTACTGTTGTGAATGTTTGTACGTGAAAGCAAGCATAATTTTTTCTTTAAAATAAGCCACAGTTTGTGACCTTGTGTTATCGATTTCATTGACTAACTTTTTATCAGTTATATAATTTTTAGGAAAAATTGTAAAAAAAGACCTTAGAATTGTAAAAACGCAGATAGGGACCCTTGATAACTTCACTTTGGGTTTTGACAACTTTAGGGCATATTATTCTTGTCAAAACCCAAAGTGAAGTTGTCAAGGGTCCCTATCTGCGTTTTTACAATTCCAAGGTCTTTTTTTACAATTTTTCCTAATTTTTAAGTCAACTCATAAAAAACCATTGATCAATCAATGCTGTTCTTTGCCTGTGGCCGAGGTTTAATTTTAATCACAGTATATAATTATGTAAACAAAATATAAGAAGTGTGCAATTTAATTAAATATCACGTTTTGTGATTTATCTGTGCCAACTACCATGTAGACATTTGCCTTCTCAATGAGTCCTGTACTTATTATTTAATAATAGTGGTTGCTCGCGCATTTTTAAAAAAATTCATTTATAAATAAATTATGGATCTGCCCAGCAATAGGAGTATGTACTAGTATTATTAAATGGAATAAAAGTCTAGGTGTGTGTTTGGACCAGATTGGACCAGGTTTGTTATTAACCTGAAATTTGGTCCAGTAAAGATGTCAGGCTAAAAAAGACAGCCTAAGGTCTGGTCTAGTCCAGTCCAATACTAACCCGAAGTCGAGTTAGACTGGACTTGGTCTTTTGGATTGCCTGGATCAGTCCAGAACCAAAATTAATTTTTTTTAAATTTTTTCTTCAATAGGAGGTAAGATTATAACTTATTATATAAAATTTTGCATATATTTTAATCCAAAGTTCATCTAATTTGATCATTCCCTTCCATTTTTCCAATAATGTCATGTTTTATTAATTAATCCTCATTAATATAGATCTTATATTGTAGAAAATATATACACATGCTTATTACTTAGGAAGTTAATTGATAAATCTTGATTATTTAAATAAACAAAAAACTTAAATAAAAAATTAAATCAAATTAAAATTATATAAATAATAATTAAAAAAAAAGGCTAGACTGGATTGGACTGGACCGGACCGGACCAACTGATCTGAGGGGTCAGTTCCTAGTCCAATCTGATCTAGTCTAGTATAATCTCGTTTCGAATCAATTTTTTCTACAGACTGAATCGGATTTGTTCGGTTTTTAGACAGCCCTATGAAAGTACATGAGCTGGCCAAGTGATATACTTTGCGTGCGTCAGCATCAAAGTCCAATTGATGTTTTCCCCGCTCCTCGGAAAACCTGGAGAAGGAGGAACGCGTACGCGTGGGGAACCAGAAACAATCTTGACCGTCCTTGGCGATCGCTTCCCTAATAATGTCACAGTACACATAATTAAATCTGTTATGGCATGTATTGATAATATTAATATTCCTCGCCCTTATTAAACTATGTCCTGATGTCTATGATTCGCACTCATCCTCGGCTTCTTGTGTTAGGTGGCTAGTGGATTATATGTACATTTTAGCAGGATTAAGTGATTAACCTCACGAAACCCATAATGATTATTCTTCTGAATTTATTTATAAGGCATTTTTAACATATTTTACACATATTAAGAAAAATTCTAAACTATATTAACTTTCTACTACTCCTCCGGTGTTAATTATAAGAGTCAGTTGACTAATTTGAGGAGATTAAAGAAGTAGAATTAAAATATATTAACTTTTCAATTTTATCTTTATTTAATATATACACATTTTTAAAATTATAATTATCTATGCTATAATAAATTAATGAAAAAATAGTGCAATAAATATCGCAAGCGAGGGTGTTCACATGCATGCTTAAGTCGGCGTTATTGGGAAGCGTGGCTTAGCTTGGCAAGGAATCCATCCTCATTTCTCCACGGACTATAACTCGATTGCTTAATTCGTTAGGATTCTTAATCTCTACGGAATTTGACCCTCCTCCCCAATATCCCTTTTCTCACCCCATGCGCCTATATTAACGCAACCTCCTTTCACACTTTGATCACCTCTAACCCCCATGCAAGGTCAGGACACCTTCGTCCAATTGGCTAGGTTCACGTCCACTTTGCTCGGTTTTCATGCCTTTGAATTAGTCACAGTGATTTTTTTCCATAACACAGGTCTAAAAAGTCAAAAAAGCTAATAATAGGTTTAAATTATAAGTTCTAGTCTCTCAAATTTTTTTATTTAAAATATTAGTTATTATAATTTAATAAAAATTTGAATCATTTTTCTCATTAAGAAACCAAATCTCATGATTTAAAATTTAATAGACTAGAAATAAAATGAGAATTAAAAAATAAAAAATTATATTAAGCCAAGTTAAGAAAGCTCGCTTCATATATAACTGCACAACGGGTAGCCTTTTTTTATTAAAAATCTTAAATTATCACATTTTGGGTGTGCGGGGAGGCAAAGACATTCTCGTTTCTCTCTCTGTGTTAAAAAAAAAAAAAAAAAAGAACGCTCAGAACAGCGTTCGATGGGGGTAGCTGAGACAAGCCTCACATGACTACCAGTTATTCTTATCAAGAAAAGACAATGAATGAAATTCGTAGAGATGCAATGAACCATTAATAATACAATATTCATTTTTGCATTTAACAATGACTTATATTTTTGTGCTCACGTCATATTTATAAAGCCATAAACCAATTACTTATATTTTCCTATTTTTGTATGATATACAGAAGTGTCTAATTTATGGGGCGTTTAAAAAAAAAAAAAACCGAGGTGAACGTGAATCTGTCATGGATTCGTGGTATTATTCAAGCGAGTGAATCTATTTTAAATTATTTTATCTTTTTGAGATAATGGAAGAAGGGCGGGGGCAGCGGTGAGGTTATGATGGCCAAAGGGGACCTATCTTTGATTTCAATGAATTAAAATTGTTTAAAGCTGCAGACTAGTGAAATATTCTCAAACTATGAAATACTTAATAAAAAAACTAATTTTCTTTTGATCAAACTATTTTTTAAAAAATGTTATACAAACTACAAAAATTCCAACCTCAAGTCCATGCGTCCTTGTAAAGCCCAGGCACAAGCAACGCAACAGAAGCATGGCGTGGGTCCGAACCCCACGTTAATAATGGCCGCAGCTCCGAGTCGAATCCGCCGAAAGAGCAAGTGGCCGGTCCCACAACCGCCCATTAAAGGTTATAAAATCCACGTGGCAAACCTTCCCTGGTGATTAACTCTCAATGTGACCGGAACATCGGATGACACGCAACTAGCTGTCGCTAGTAATAATTCAGTTCCTCCTGATGAAATTCCCAGTCTTCTTGATGGAACTGATGAGAGGATGGTCGTTGGGAATTCTTGTTGTTACTGGGAGTAAGAGCCCCAGTCAAATCACAACAAACATTGACTTTGTGGAATTTAATGTCTTTTTTTTTTTGGGGCCAAAGTTGTGGAATTCAATGTCACCCTAACAAAAATTGAGACTTTCAATGGGCCCTGAAAGGTTAGCAACTCCGCTGGGAAGGATGAAATCCAAAAAACTTCATAAATCCAGTTAAATAGTTGTCCTGTTTGTCACGTGCAAGATGCAGCAATTCCAATTCAACCAATAGAGCCATCGATATTCAGTCTGTTCCGTTCAAGGTGAGGTGGGAACCATCTGGAGTAATACTCTCTTTCCGTAATTACAGGGCAAGTCGACATATCTTTTAACCCAAGGTCGTCAATAATAGTCTGAATGCTTATGATAGCCATGTCACTTCTGGGGGTGTCCTGATTGGAGTAGAGTACGAATAGCAAGGTGCTTGACGACAACCCGCAGCTGAATGCAGATCTAAAGAAGGACACGGCAAAGAAACGAAGTGAGACAGGCAGGGTTGATGGCTAGTCAAGGAGACGGGGGATATTAAAGAGCGACGAGCAAACTTAATAGTCGGTGAAGAGGAGGGCACGGCGGATCGCACAAATCACTGTCCGCCTCCTTTTATCTTTTGGTGGAACAATAACCCAGAAGATTTAAAGGATCATCCTTCCATTTTTTACTCCCCAAAGCACTTTATCAAGAACATATTATCAAATATATATTTTTTATTCTAAATAAAAAAATGTTTGCTCTAAAAGTAATTCTATTTTGGTACAAAGGTAGCAGAGGGAAAATTTTTTTAAGAAGTTTGATTTAAAAATTAAAGAAATAAGGTTATAAATTTTATATAAACAGAAGATAATAGGATAAAAAATTAATTAAATTTTTCAATCTCATCTTTTAAATTAAATTTATTGAAAATTTACTCCTCTCCTGCTTCATTTCCCTCACGCCAAATCAAAGAGTAGGAAACCAAACTGACACTTCACTTTCTTTTTCTTCTTTTTTTTGAGTTAACGTAATCTTTAGTTTTTTAAGATTGTCTGTGTTTTAATTTTGATATCTTAAATTTCAAACATAGTTATGAATCAATTTTTCAGCAATTAGTGAGGGATGATTTATAGAATTTTGGGTTTGACGGGAGAGGGGAGGCAAACCCATTATATTGGGCCTTAATATAGAATTGCTTTTCGTGTACCTTTCTTTTCATGTTCGGCCATGGGGACATTATTTTATTGAAGCCTCCTTTTTCATTTATTTAAACTTTCAATATATACTCCTCCGGTCCTTATTATAAAGACCTAATTTAACTTTTTATTTGGTCCTAATTATAAGACCCAATCCATTTTCTCTTTTATATTATGTATTTTTTTTTCAAGATAATCCTTTTAATAATGATAGTTTTAGCCAATATACTTAATTAGCAAGGATATAGGAATAACAACACTTATTTATTACTTCCTTAATCTCCTCAAATAATCATTGGGTCTTATAATTAGGACCGGAGGAGTAATATATTTAAAATAATAACCCATCTCTGGTTTCTTAGCCACTGGCGTTGGGGTGCTTTCGCCTTTTCCTTGCTCTACCTCATGATATAGATTTTTGTTTTCTTTTTTAACGGGAAACGATAATTTCTATAACCAATCATACATTCGCATAATAACCTGACTAATCCGCACTATTATTATCTTTTTTTTTACCCCGTATGCTGGTATTATCTTTTATTTCTCATATCTTAATCTTAATATTGAAGATTAAAGATACAAATGTTTGAAACTCTCATGACAAGGAGTAGTTTAAAGATAAGTCTTAAATAAATTTTAAGAACGAAAACAAATAATATTTCAAAAATTATAAAATAATTAATAATATACTAAATATTAACGTAATATTTCTTTTTCCTATTGAATCAGATCCAGATGTACATCAGATAATTTCAAAATCATCCATACCTATTTTCCAAGGAAATTTTCAACGTAAAAAATAATTATTGGCCACCTATTTTAATATCCAATGGGTCGCTCCCTTTCCCCTTTAAATAGTCCGCCTGCCTTTCCCCTCTTCCACGGCTGCTCTCTGGATCTTCTTCCTCTTTCTCGGAAAATATCACAGCAAAATGGGTTTGTCTAGATCATCGTTGGCCATGATACTGCTGGTGTTCATGGTCTTCTCCGTGTCTTTGGCCTTGGACATGTCCATAATCTCCTACGATCGAACCCACCCCGATAAGTCAACCGGGAGGACGGATGATGAGGTCATGGCAATATACGAGCACTGGCTTGTAGAACATGGCAAGGTCTACAATGCCCTGGGCGAGAAAGAGAAAAGGTTCGAGATTTTCAAGGACAATCTCAGGTTCATCGACGAGCACAACGCTGAGAATCGGACCTACAAAGTCGGGCTGAACCGATTCGCCGATCTTACCAACGAGGAGTACAGGGCCAAGTACCTGGGAACCAAGATCGATCCCAAGAGGAGGATTTCCAAGGCCAGGAGCAACCGTTACGCTCCACATGTCGGCGACGAACTGCCGGAATCTGTTGATTGGCGGAAGGAAGGTGCGGTCGTCCAAGTCAAAGATCAAGGAAGTTGCGGTAAGTCCGTATTTGTTTTGTTTTTACTGAAATTTAACTTTTCCTGATTAAATGTATTCGCTTTTTCTTTCTATTTTTTCGCCTTTTCCTTTAAAATAAACGGGAGATCGCTCCCAAAACTCGAATGCAATCAAAAGTCAACGCTTGCGACGTTAGGATCATTAATTAATCCCAAGATATCTTATTCAGGAACTGTCTGTTTTATCACAAACTGAGATTCCTCCTGGTTGAAGGAAAAAAATCCTTGAAAAAATTAAAAAAAAAACGAGAGAATTCGTTACACGGGCAAAACTGTATGATTTGTGTATACAATTATCTCACCTTGATCTTTCGATGATGAAATATGTCAATTAAGTCTGTCACATGATCACTCTGTTCTATCTCTCAAGTTGATCCTTCAAAATAAAGCTGCTCCAGTTACTCCGACACATATTATAACTCTTCTTCAGCCAAAAAATAGAATCTCATATATTATATCTAGATTTCAGCGCTTTCAATATTTATTGGAGGAACATTTCCTACTTCTCTGATCTTACTTTTCGGCGTTCATGTTGGATATTTACACAACTTTGTTTCCAACGTATACCAGAAATTAAGTAAAGATAATTACATATTAGCCTTGCTACTTTCATGGAAGGAAAAAATCACTTACCTGGCGTGTCAGTCAATAATGTGATTTCTGTTTTCTTCTACTTGTAAGTAGCAATTAATGATTACTACATTTTGATTGCTATTTCGAAATGCGTTGAGTTATCTTTTGTGTTGACATGTTAAAGGGAAAAAAATAGAAAAGCTGCACAGTTATGAAGCTCAAAGAACTGTTACGCACAATGAATTTTATATGCATGGAGGATTGCTAGTAACTCATTGACTTAATTTTGAATGAAGGGAGTTGCTGGGCATTCTCAACCGTAGCTGCAGTGGAAGGAGTAAACAAGTTAGTGACAGGCGATCTAATTTCACTATCTGAGCAAGAACTGGTGGATTGTGATACAAAATATAACGAAGGGTGCAATGGGGGATTAATGGACTATGCCTTTCAGTTCATCATCGACAATGGGGGTATTGACACCGAAGAGGATTATCCTTACCGTGCTGTTGATGGCCAGTGCGACCAATATAGGGTCAGTCTACATTCAGTTATTATTCATGACAGAAAATTGTTACCTCTCCCATACTTAATTTGTTGCTGACATTTCTACAGAAAAATGCAAAAGTCGTGACAATTGATGGCTATGAGGATGTTCCTGCCAATGATGAGAAAGCCTTGAAAAAAGCTGTTGCAAATCAACCAGTGAGCGTTGCAATTGAAGCAGGCGGCAGGGAATTTCAGTTATATGTATCTGTAAGTCCCTCAACTATTTTTTTCCAAGAGCATACTTCATATATAGATGCATGCATTGTCCACTATGGTCACTTTAATTTTGACAAATGATTTGATCTGCCCATCATTTGAGGAATTAGCTACGCACAACATGTGACATCACATTAGTCATGCCGAGGCTATTTTAAAGAAACCTGTACTTAGGGGATTTTTTTGGGACAATTGCTTCTTGCTGTCCAGTCAGAGTCTGCACATTCTTATTAGGGTTTTCTCTATTTGGTCAGGGTGTATTTACGGGAAGATGTGGTACAGAATTAGACCACGGAGTTACCGCTGTTGGATATGGCACAGAAAATGGGGTGGATTACTGGATTGTGAAGAACTCCTGGGGATCGAGCTGGGGAGAGGAAGGGTATATTAGAATGGAGCGTAATGTGGCCACAGCCAATACCGGCAAGTGTGGCATTGTGATGGAGGCCTCCTATCCTACAAAGAAAGGCCTAAATCCCCAAACCCCGGACCATCTCCTCCTTCACCGGTGAAGCCACCCACTGTATGTGATAGTTACTATAACTGTCCTGCCAGCACTACGTGCTGCTGCGTCTATGAGTATGGAAAGTATTGCTTTGCCTGGGGATGCTGTCCTCTTGAGGCTGCCACCTGCTGTGAAGACCACTACAGTTGTTGCCCTCACGACTATCCCGTCTGTAACATTGACGCTGGCACCTGTCTTATGGTAACACACCTAAATTTCTTCCTTCATAATCAATTGTTGGCTACTATTGGATTTTTTTTGTTCATGTTAATGATATCTTAAATGAAACTCTCTGTATTGCAGAGCAAGGACAGCCTGTTTGGAGTAAAGGCAATGAAGCGTACTCCAGCTAAACCCTATTGGGCATATGGAGAGAAGAACAAGAGAATCAGTGCTTGAGCCAATGGATAAATAATGGAAGAGTGGATGACCTAGTCAAAGGAGGATGCAGGAGCCTATTACATATTCTTTTCCTTGGGACTCATCATCGTACTGCCCATTAGACGGTCATCTCTGACATTTAGATGCCAACTGATGAATGCTTTATGAAATTTCAGGATGTATTTTCCTGGTGTAAATAGCCTTCTATTTATGGTTGCATTGCTTTCGAACAAAATATTTACTTCGTGACCTTCGAACTTAAGTAGATTCTGTAATCAGTCACCGGCGGTCAATGAATTTCGTTTCCATGCACATGCTATTTTCTCTTTGCCTATAGTGTCCTTAAGGTTTAACCAATGGAAGCCTCAACCTCATCAGGTTAACTGTGCCGCCAATTTAACAAGTGACTTAATTAGTATGCCTCACTTCACCAAGGTAGTAACTGTTATAGAACATGGAGACATTGACAAATACTATTCAATGTAGGGACATCTTTTGTTTAGTGGCGTGCGTGTGGATAAGTCGGATTTCAGATGCGCAAGCCGATATGCGTGGTGCTTTAGATGAAAAGGCAAGGTGAAGAATTTTACTTATTTCACCTCCCTCCCATTCTCTTTCATTTTCTATCATGCCAGACGCTTAAATGAGGGATCCCGATGCTGAGAAACAAAAGCTCTTCCTATCTTTACTCAACCAAGCAAAACTCATTTCTATTTCCCCTGCGTGAAATGTATGGGTGGGACAACTAATCTTTATTCCTGAAGATAAAACAATACCAAGTCAGAAGTTCAAATAAAATATTACTTCCGGTCCTAATTATAAGAGTCAGTTGACTAATTTGAAGAGATGAAGGAAGTAAGTTGAGTTAGTTATTTGTTCTAAATGGATGTTGTTTTTCCTAAAATATCCTTACTAATCAAGTGTATTGACTAGAACTATCATTGTTAGAAGGGCTACTTTAAAAAAATATATATAAATATGAGAGACAAATTAGATTGGGTCTTATATTTAGGACCAAAATAAAAGTTAAAAGGATCTTATATTAAGGATCGGAGGTAGTATATTGTCAACGTCAAGACAAATTTAAACAAGATGAATGAAAATCACATTGTTCCCTTCAAATGATGTCTTAATGACGTCTTAAATTAAGGAAGTGGGCGCGCAAGAGTACGTATTCCTATGCCTCAGTTGTGTTGGGGGACCAGGGAGGGCTGAACTGCTCAAGTACTAATTGTCGCCCCAAACAACTTGATTCAGACCTCAGTTATATTTGTTTCATTTCGTTTTCTTCGCCCAGCCCACATGATGTATACCCCGCATTTCAGAGTGACAGATATTGGTGTCCAGCCCCACCATGCCAACCAGCTCATGTACGAACAAGATCTTCATTGAGGCAATATCTCTGCTTCGTGATCATAAGAGTCCATGGCAATTAGCTTATTTAAGCATGCCAACGTTATTATTTTTGGATTTTCCCGGTAAAGCTTTCCTAAACATCCATCATTCGGCCCTCCCTCTTTTTTTCCCCAATATATCTGTTTCAAATTATTAGCTTGAATGCCAGCATCAAATATTTTCTCTGCAAAGAATGATAGGCAAAGTTTGTGCACAGATTATATTGCAAAAAGCAACCGATTCGCAATACTAACATCCCGTTCACAGATGGAAACTAACGAGGCATCACTATGATAGAAAGTCTGAAACACACAGACATACCACCTAAACGCAAAAACCAGGTAGTGGGAGAAACATAATCTAACTTCCATTTCGATTAAGAGCCTCTTGATTAGGTCATTTTCGACTCGAATCCCGATCCTGCTGCCACTCTGTCTTGCTACTCTAAGTCAGCATTGAAGGGGCTTTTCTGATGACCTTCATTAGTGTTATAGAATACGCACTCTTCAACCTTCACTCTATGGCTTGTGCTATTAATCCCGGCATCATGAAGAAGTGTAATATAATTATAGGAAGGAAATAGAGAGGGGATCTTAGGCAGCAAGGGCAGGGTAGGAGGAAATGACCAAATAGGCTGCCCTGCTGTTCCATCCTGTGGGGAATTCCAGCCCAAGTTAATAGATTTCCTGGAAGCATTGTTTGGTGTTTCGTCAATCAGCCTTTTCACTCCACTCATTTGATTCATATTGTATACAGAGAGAACCGTTTCATTACTTTCCATCATCTGGATGTTAGGTTTGAGGACGTAAGGATGTTGGATGGGATATGGTCTCTGAATAGCGAAGCCGCCCGGTACGCTCTGAAGGAAGCTGAATTTTCTTTGTATTCTGATCACTAGACTGATATCTTCTGCAACCTGAACAACTCCATGAATCAATGACCCAGTTTTTGAAGGAACTTAGGAAGGAAATAGAGCAATACCTTGTTAAGCGAACCCATCTGAACTATGCCTTCTCTCACTGCAATGACGACGATGGTCTACCAAAAGAAGCAAAAAGTCTCGTTAGCATGCACTAGTAAGACTAAATGAACTAACAATTGTTATTTATTTTTACCCCTTATCGCCGAGGTGTTTCTGTGAATGGTTTTACCCACCTGAATACCGGAATTGAACTGATATTCCCACGCCCGCGGTCGCTGTAAGAGCAAGGAAAATATCAACCTTTCTATATTCAAGAGAAAGAATGAGCTGGACCGAAAAAGAAGAGCTATCTGTAATCATTTCTGTTCAAAGTTAAAATTCCTTACAGCTCAACTGACTCATTCCACGAAGCGATATAGCTAGGTTCAGACTCCTTTCGGTGTCCCTGTACACCCATTTGTGACTATTATCTGCAGCTACTTTCCCCAGTAATCTGCAGATATATTACAGACATCAAATGATCGAGTGAAGTCCCCCGTTCTTTTTTTTTTTTTTTTTTTACGTGAATATTGGTCATACTACTCCTCAAAACATAGGTAGACAAGCTAGATTAATTATGACAAGAAAATGTGATAGAAGAGCAAAGCCATATATTTAACCCTCATTACCCTTCCCCATAACTGTAGACCTCATGTGACATTTTGAAGAACACGTCAGCTCCAAACTTCCCGTTAAGGAGTCCACTCCCTGCCCTTGTGCATTCGTTAAAATCACAGAATCCATCTTCCCAAACCAGGATCCTACAGTGAACACCACCTAATAATTTAAAAACCATCATAACTTTTTGTGCCTGGTTGGATATGGTTTGCCTGTCAAAAGAAGTGAAACTAGTCCTGTAATTGTCATAATTACTTGACTATTACCAGTTTCTTTTATTTCCTTTGGAACGATCAAGATCAGTCCCTCCAAATTCCCACCTGCAACAGAGTAAACGGGTTTACAAACATCAAAACACACTACAATTTTTCATGAACTGAAGCATTCTTCTTCTACGCAGACTGAGAACTCTTTTTGGGGTATCAATGTGTTTTTAATTCTGAATTAGTTTCTTACCTTGGGGGAGGATAGTTTCGCGGCAGTATCCTCCAAAATACAGCATATACCCACTTAGAAGAAGTGGAAGAGTCTGAAGGTGAACATAAGCTTCTCAGAGTATGCTGCAAGAGGCAATTAAGCAAGGGCAGTCCAGTTTCCATTTTCCCCAGGCAAGCACACCCAAGAGTTACTGATGAAAATGGGAGAGGAAAAGCTTGATTAAAGGGCAAAATGTTTTCCAGGTGAGGGTACCCACTTGAAAGGCACCAAGTTAGGCGATCATGCTCCCATATTTAGAATTGTACAAGACAGTATGATATGAGTAGTTTTAAGTGGGGCCTCCATATTCACATATATTCGCATCTCAAAAATGGCCGATATGATTATGTCTTCTCTCCTTTTGTTTCCTATTATTTAGTCCCTAATAGTGGGAGTTGATTCTGCTGAAGCCATCCAAAAAAAGAAGGGGGGGGGGGGGAGGACTGCGGCAGGCTTGTTTGATATGATAATCGCCCTCAGTCTACCTAATAGAGCAAAGTCAAAACACCATAAAGGGAACATCTAGTTAATGTGTAATTAGGAGATCGGATTATATATCTGTCTCTAGTTGAAGTGGTCCTGTTGAAGAACCATCGACTTCATGACCAGTATTTGCTTTCTGCGGGGACCCCCATCCTACAGAACACACCCAACGTTTCTGTTCTTAATATTCAACATTATCACAAGTTAAGCTTTATAGTTGGACAAGACACTGGTGTATCGCAATCCCAGACAATTTCTATTGAATCAAACATCACTCGTCAACAGGTAGAAAAGAAAAAGGAAACATCAGTCATGAACCAAAGTATCACCTTACAAATGATCATTGGCTGAGTTATTTGCAACCTTTAGCTATCATTGTTGGTTTGCTGGGGACACGCCGGCTTGTCTAATGACAATGTTGGTGTTAGAGATTTGATTAGAAAACCATGATAAAAGGCAAGAGACCAAAACACAGTAGAGCTGGATGGAGTAGGACTTTCATAAGCAGTGGCCATTAAAGTAATGCGCACCATCTGTATCTCATTCACATCACAGGTACAGAACAATAAAAGCGTGAAAAACAAACAGTAATGGAGGAAGATGGCCGTGTCAATTCTAGACACGGACTTCAACTTTGTAGGTCTCACAATTTATTACAAATTTGATGGATCAGGAAAAACAATTCAACGATAAAGCATCAAGATACAAAGGCTGCTTTCAAAGGAACAAATATATTTGTCATTGCTTTGCTAACTAAGTTTGAAGCAAGTAAAATAGATAAAATGCAGGGAGGGAAAGGTGGACGTACTCAAGTTGAGAAAGGAAGAGTGGTCCAGGCTAAGCGTTGAAATTAGAAGAGGGGGTGGGGGGCGATGCATATGAAGATGCACCCTATGGGTTGGGCAACTAAATGGATTGACAGCTACGTTATGTGGGGCGCGAAAGCCCACCACTACTGCATTGGGAAGTTATTCAATTTCTCACCCCATTCCTTTCTTATCTCTATTCTCACGTTGCTTTCCAACATGAACTCCCTATTGGTGGAGACTCTTGTCTGATAGGCTTCATTATTTCTAAACTTATCAGATCCGCTCTTCCTTTGAGAGCTCCAGAAAGCTAAGGTTTGGCCATTGCGATGCCAATGTGAGCTTTGACAGCTTTTTTCTCATTAGTAATCATGACATATAACGCATTTTTAATTTGGGTCAATGCCAATGTGATTATATACTTAATGTTCCTACCCACTGTTAATCTATCCCGCACTCTGGTAACAACCGTAAATGCTCCTTCATTCTCTCTTTCTGTTAACCGTTGCTCTGAATCCTGTTTATTTTCGTACCAACATTATCATAACGGCTTCATCGTTATGGCCAACACAGATGAGAATATAAACTGGCTCTTCAACTCAAAAACAGCATCCTAGTCCCGTGATTTTTCAAATTGCTAATGAAATAAATAAACGAGAGACTCAAGTGATAAAAACGTAAGCTCGACTTAAGGCGATGCTCTGTAGGACTAAGTGGTCTTATTCTATTTACTGTGGATCATCATGCAAATGCATATATGATCTGATACGAGTAGGCCAACCATCCAATATGGTGGGGTAACTGATTTTCCAATGCTCAGTGGATAAGACTCTGGGCAAAGGCTTGAGGTCCATTCCTTTTAAACAGAAGATTAAATCCAGCGGTATGCTTCCTTAGCTGCTAGCTTGATTGGTTTTGTACTTGATATTAAATGATCAGGACAGAGTGGGTTGTGTAATATTCTGACTTCTGAGGACTGAGATGAGTTTGCCATTTGCTGCCAACTAGCCACCGTCAACTACCATCTCCAGCCACTACCGGCTACCACTGACCATCATCGGACATCATCACTGGTTGCCGCCTTGGTCGCCGCCACTAACCAATATTGACTGCTACCATTGGCTTTTGTCGGCCATCTTGGTTAACAGCCATAGTCATTGGTCAGCTATGATTGACCACCTCCATTAGCCATTTTTATTCGCAGCCACCGCTGCCCACTTCTTTTACCCAACTCTAAAACTGCTTTTAAAGTAACATAAACAGATTTTTTTTTTTTGGGGTATCATTTTAAAAAAAACAGCTTGACAAAAGTGGTTTACAAAATAGGTTTAAACAAAATCAAACAAGCCTTAGAATTCTTATTCTGCTTTCATAAAATAAGCTAGCACCGTTCATAAAGATCGACAAGTAAGTTGGATGATGTGTTAAAAACTTGCAATGGCATATCAAGAGTTCAACCGAGGGAGAAAATCTCCTGGTTGATCTTAAGCTCCTGGGGCATTTTAGTTGTGCGCTTTAACGGCCCATCTCTCATCCTAGCCCTTCGGGTATGAACTCATATATGGGCCTAATTTGGGCTTTGGTAGTGCCCTGCCTGTCTATGTTCTCGTTATCGTTGCTTGATGTTTATTTGTTTGTGAATCTTTGAGATCGTCGATCGCCGGCGTGGAAGAAGGGCGAAGATGAAATGATCGAAGCAGTGCTGCTGGTTTTTCCTCCGAGGCAGGGAATTTCAATATTTTTACTTTTTTATTTTTCTCGACATTCTTAGACTCACCATCATTACAAATTTCGTTTTTCAAATGAAAGTATTTTTATAACTCTTTTTTCTGATTAAAAATATAGGCAGTACTTTTATTTACCTTTGTTCCCTACTCTTCTTGTTCTGTAAAAAAATTTATAAGAATTTTTGTCATTCATCTAACCATAAGTATTTTTTTAAAAAAATAATTAACAGTACTCTCTAACAAGAACCAGAGCATTAAATTTGATGTGAGAGTTCATTACGAGGCTTGTCTGGCCTACAGGATAAAATTAAAATGTACGACTTCCAGGCCCTAAACAATTTACGTAAATTATTTCTTATAAATAAGTCTGAGTTGGTATTGCATTTTTTCCCGATAAATTTGAGTAGTTAATCAATTTTAACGCTCTTGATTGGTTAAACAATATTATATGTTGGATCAGAGGTTGTACATGCAATTATACCCAGTAAGAGTCAGGATTCTACTGGCTTCGAGAATAACTTATCATTAATTAATAGGAATAATTAATCTCTGAGTCTTTATAGTTTTATTTGATTTTTAATTAAATCTTTATAAATTTTTTTAATCAAATCTTTTTACTTTCACGTATTTTTAATTAAGTTCCTCTATTTTTTTTAATCATGTCCTTATAGTTTTACTTATTTTTTAATTAGGGGTGTTTAATTTATCCTATCCCGGTCCTGGTGAGTTTGGGAAGGGATGGGACAAAAAAAAATTTCGAGACAGGACAAAAATAGAACAGGACGACATAGTAACTGGGACGGGACGACGGTTTTTTTTTTTCTTTTAAAAATTATTTATAAATAATAATTATTAAATTATTTAATTTACTTATTAATAATAACTTATTTTTATGGTGATTTGTAGCTCTTAAACTGTAGTATTATATCAACAGAATCTCTTTCATTAATAAAATAATTCATAAAGTCATTATATAGTGTTTTTTTAGGGTTTTTTTTTACAGTATTAATTTTACACTTTTTTATGCTATATAACTGAGTTTTCTACATAATATTTTTTTTACAATGTTTTTATTTTTAGAAGCCCAATAAAAAATAAGTATTATAATAAAAAAATTCATATAAAAAATTATAATATTTTTTTTTAAAAAAAGGGGAATCGAGACAGGACTGGATATGGGACAAAATCTCAGTCCTGTCCCTATTCACCGAGACGGGACCAGGATGGGCCCGTCCAAATCCCATCCCGTTCCGTGAACACCCCTACTTTTAATTAGGTCATTTGTAGTCTTAAAAAAAATTATTTATTAACTTTATTCTTTAAACTTAATTTTATTTTTAAATTAATAATTATATAACTAGACAAAATAATTAATATAATCATTTAATAATTAATTATTAATCATAATAATCAATTATAATTAACTATAAATCATTTATAATTATATTCTAATTTTAAAATTTTTTATTATTATAATGTGAATTTTATAGCTATAAAAATCAGAATTGAAAAATAAATAATATATATGCTTAGCTAAAAATTTAAAATAATATTAACATAATATTATTATAATAATTTCTTATTTATAAAATCTTATTATTTATAGAATAAAGAATAAAAACAACAAGGACATAATTAAAAATAAGGTAAAACAATAAGGGTTTGATAAAAAAAAATTATAAAAACCTTTAAAGATATGTAAAATTATAAGGATATGGTAAAACAAATTATAGAAATTTGATTAAAAATTAAAACTATAAATACTTGCATATTAATTATTTTTTAATTAATATTCCTAATATTATGCTAGTTAATTTTTACGAGGGTCAATATTTCCGCGCCAATACATCCTTCTTTTTTTTTTTTTTTCTATGGGCCAAAATCTTCTTTCCAAATGGATTTCCCGGCACTAGGCAGATATTTGAGGCTTCGATAACCGTCGTCCGAAGCAATTCACAGGGCAAAGTAGGTGCTACAGTGTTAGATTGTTTGGGGGAATTGCTTGCGAGAGCATGGATTATCTGGGGATTGATGTGAGCTGTGCCGTGGGATCTCTCCGCCATGGCCACTTTCCAGACAAGGACTGCCTGCTACCTCTTATTTCCAAGCTTCTCGGCTATGCCATCGTTGCCGCTTCCACTACTGTCAAACTTCCCCAGGTACGCCCGTCTTTTTTCATTCTTCTCAGTAGCCTATTTTCACAGTGATCGGAAACCCTAGAAACCACGCTGATCCTCTTATTGGATCTCTTACAAGTTTCGCCGATGATATTTGCCCTTAACTTTCAATTGTGATTACTGAACGGTATGGACAACGTTGTGGCCTCTATTTCAGTAGTTAATATTGCGATCTGTTTCCTGAACGATAAATCATTAGTGGTATAGCGGACGTGTCTCTTAGAAACTGCTGTACTGAGCAATTATTTTATTCATTGCATTAGTGTATCTTTGTCCTTATTTGTTCCTAATATTGACTTGGTGCTGCCGGGGCGGTCTTTAGATTTTTCTGCTAAGAATTGCTTAACCAAGTCTAGCTTTTCCAGGCAAGATTTCCAACTTTCTTCAATATTATGAAATGCAGATCTTAAAAATTCTGAATCATAAAAGTGTGAGAGGCCTTAGCATGATATCTTTTGAGCTGGAAGTTGTTGGCTATACCATAGCACTAGCTTACTGTCTTCACAAAGGGCTTCCTTTTTCAGCTTATGGGGAGCTATTGTTTCTTTTAATCCAAGGTGCACTAACATTTTCCGCAATTTTACTTGCACATATTTCTCGTATATCCTTGCTTCCATTGATCCTGCCCATTACTATTTAATATTATGTATACACAACTCTGTCATGTAGTTATGATGTAATAATCTTAGAGACAGATCTGACGTTCTGAAATTAGTGTAGAATACTAGACTAGGATTCATGTCATGAATCAGCATGTTACACAACGTGCATATTTGGAAAGCTCTTCTTCGTCATGAATTGCTTTCTTGTGCATTGACATTGTCAATGGAATCTGACATGCTTCCTTCTATTCTTGTCTGATACAGCTTTAGTTTTGGTTGCTATAATCTACTACTTTTCTCAACCATTGGGTGCCAAAACATGGATCCGGGCGTTACTGTATCCTACTTGCCTGCAAAGGCACCAAGTTCTTATCTGCAAGATAAATGAATATGCTCAACCTTGTCCTTGATACATGGTTTTCAGATATTGTGCTGTAGCGCCCACTATCTTGGCTGGTCAAATCAATCCTCTTCTCTTTGAAGCTCTCTATGTGAGTAGTAAACGCTTATCTCTTCTCTTTGAAGCTCTCTATGTGAGTAGTAAACGCTTATGCACTGGAATTTTCATCACTTTAAAGTCGTGTGCTTACGTATTGTATAGTTCTCTACTTCTGTTTTAAATTTTTTATGTCCATATTTCCTAATGTGGATATGATGTTATCTGTTGCAGGCATCCCAGCATGCAGTTTTCCTCTTTGCCAGGATCCCGCAAATATGGAAAAACTTTTCTGTAAGTGGAGCCATAAATTGGAGAGCAATTTCTAGTTTCCATAAAATTAATTAAATAGTTTTAGTAATTATATGTTCTGACAACACTGGGGTTCTCTGCAGTTTCAACGACTTTTCTTTTTTTCTTTTTCTTTTTTTGGTGAAGTTTCACGAATGAATGCCGTCATTGTAGAGTTATCTGTATGATAAGTGACTTTATAACTAAGTCGAGATTATTTACTTTCTAGAAGCCACTATCTTCAATTTATATTACTAGTTTGTATTATCAGTTTACAAGTTCTACGATTCGTTTTGGGCTAATTGCAAACTGCTAAAGTATTATTATAAATGGCTTGGATTCTGTTGACACTGCTGAAGTTTTTATGCTGTTTAATATGATGTGTCCTTTTTTTTGGGGGGGGGGGGAATTGTAACATGATTTTTTTTGCTTCAAATATTTATTTGCAGAGCAAAAGCACTGGGGAACTCAGTTTCTTAACATCATTCATGAACTTTGGAGGCTCAATGGGTAAGACTGTATGGTTATTATGAGATTTGTTTTGCTTATTGTGGGTGTTTGCAAATTAATGTTCTTATCCTTGTTTGTTGCAGTCAGAGTCTTTACCAGCATACAGGAAAATGCGCCAACTAGTGGTATCCTTGCTTCCTTATTTTCATTATTTTTATGTCCTTTCCTCATTGTCATCATCAATGCATGTAAGATAAGATTTTTGGGGTTGATGATATTGAGGTGAGATCGGTTTCATCACACGCACGCACGAATATGTATATTCTATATTTGTTGGTCTAAATGTAGTTCCTTGTTTACTGCCCTTTCTGATGTTTCCAGCTAGCCAGTTGGAAAAGCTTTCTTTCTCATTTACTTCATGTCAGTTTTTTAGCTTCCTTCTGGTGAACCATTCACATTTTTTATACCATATTTTGCTAATTAAGTTGAACATTGGCTTTTGGAAATTGGCCCTATGGTGGTTTCTACCAAGTCTTCGATGTGCTCCAATGAAATAAATTTATTAGATTTGTGTCTATTCAAGCCTCATTCTTTAGTTTACGGAATTTTAAAAATTGTGTCCTCCTTTTAGACTTGCCTCCTTTTATTCAACTCTTTAGCCGTAATCCATATTGAAGTGACTACTTTTTTTATTTTTGTGATGTACACTAGTGTTGCTTATTGTGAATTCGTCTTTTAATATCTGAGATAATTATGACTGATTCCTTAATTCTTCTGAAGTCATACTGGGCTCTGTACTTGGTGTTGCAACAAATTTTACTATCTTGAGTCAGATAGTTATATACCAGAAACCTCGGGCTGGGAAGGAGAAGAAGACCAAATAGAATTCTATGTCATTTTATGCTGAGTTCTCAACTTTCAACGTCTAATAGGCAGGCAGGCTGTGTTTGGTTTCAAGGAGACTATTTTCGATTCTATTGTATTGATTGTACAATATTGGTTATCAGGCAGTAACTTAAAGGAATGATTCAGGTTGTTATAGTTTTCTTCCTCATCATAATCGATAATATTGGTTTCAGTTATTGTATTTATTTTATAATAAAATGACTTGCACAAAAAGTTCTTGATGGCTGTCCATTCGGGTCCGATTATTGCATTAAGCATTGTGTTTTGCTTTGATATTTACCATCACTGCCCCCTCTCCCATACTTTGTGCTTCCAATCTCCTCCTCCTGGCACATGCAGGCTTTGCAGATGAATGCTCAACTCTGGCTGACTGTCATACTGCTTCTCATTTTAGACGACCATGTGTCCATTGCGGGTGACATTTTATTTAGACTGCGCTAATGGTGAGGTTAGTATCATGGAAATTCTTTAAAAATATGGGGAAAAAAGGTAATGAGAGGAGCATTTTTATCGTGTTCGGTAGATGACAAAAATAATTTCATTTTTTAAAAAAAATATTCTCATATCTATGAGAGTTCTCCTATCTCCATAGCTCCATTCCTGTACACATTCTCTCACTCCCCCCTCCTCCCCTCTTTTCTTTTTCTCGCTTCCTCTCATACCCAATTTCGTTTCGCACCAAGCAGGCCTTTACGGTGTGTTTGTCTAGGCCACCCAAGACTCTGATTTTGATTGAAATAGATAACTAAATTAGTGCTATTGGCTTTTCTTTTTAAAATAAATATAGGCTAATTAAAGAAAATTACTTATTGGTATAATTCATAATTTTGTAATGATTTAATAAAAAGAAAAGGAAAGATGAATTAGATGGAGGGCTTTTCTCATGTATTTGCCCCCTTACACGTCACTAATGACAGTAGCGGAATATGTACTCCTACTGTTAGCTTTGACAAAAAGAAATGATTATCATTAGCCAACAATCATCAGTCATTTTGCCTGGTGTTCGCGTCCATTTCAAGTGCTCATCAAATTTGAATAGTTCAATTATTAAGTAGTTTGAACATGTACTCGATCAAAGCCAATGGAAGCCACGTCAACCTGAATGCCTAATATATACATCAATCGGGTGATTGAACAAGTTGACTTTCGCCTAAATAATTGTCCTGCTTACCAACATGACAATCGCAATTGCGAATTTTGCAGGCATCGGCAGTTCGGCACCTTCCCAACAAGAGTTGGTTAGGTGAGAACTGAGAATCAAGCATAGAAATTACAGGCATGTCCAGGACGAGCTCATCACAGTGAAGACAGCACAAAAAGACAAACGTCCAAGAGCACTTGATCACTACAGATTTTCTATTCACATAGAAACACAACCTTAATATTAACAGAACCAATAACCTGTGATCGTAAGGTTTTCTAGTGTCTTAAATACCAAGATTTAGCAATCCTCCTACTGATTAAAATTGGTCCTGAAATAAGTAACAGTTACCACAAGCCCCCATTCACAAGCAGCAAGTACGGCCAGAAAGTAAATAATAAAATTCGGAATTGCAGAGACATTAATAAATTTGAGTCACATCTAAAAGTACCTAGACCTTATACATGATTGTAAGATCAGTTCCTCCAAATACCTTCAATCCCAAATACAGTGATTATATTTTTGCACCAAACAAGCCATATAATTAAATGGCAGATAAGGAGGAAGGTGGATTTAAGACCAACAAAATAAAAAGAAAAGGTAGGTTATATCAAACAAAAATAGTAGTCCTGCTATATCGCCTTTTATCTTTCCAACTGAACATCGATTCTAGTAAATGCCACCACCTTCAGGCTTCAGCCGGGGGAGGTAACTCATGCCATACTCATGCAAAAACAGTCTATTAATCGTACAAGATATCAATTGCTTTGAAAAATAACCGCATAAATCGCGACGAAAAGGAAAAACCAAAAGGAAAAAGAAAACAGCACAAGAAACAGATGCCAACATAATTGCTAGAGCATCAAACCGCACGACAATAGTTTTTTTACCAACCATTCTTCTCGCCCGTGAAAAAGCAGAAGTAAAGTATATCTTCTCTCATTAGATACAAAACATTTAACAAATTGTAGCAATGTAACACTTTAAGACATCGATCAGCCTCAACCTCCATGACAAAGAGGGTGCAGCTTCCCATCTATCTAATTGATAAGATGTACTGTCCTTCGGCAGCACCAGCCACCAAAGAAATTTGGGAGTAAAAAAATGTGATTGTCACTTCCAGCTGTGAAGATTCAACTCAAAAAACAATCAACAGCACACAGCATGAATGAAATTTAGATATAACAAGAGAGAAAATCAAGTGATACAACACAATGATGAAACTGAACAAAGGTTAGGATTGCTTTTTGCTTTGGCATATTATTCAAGTTTCCGCGTTTAAACATGCCGGGAACTACTATTGCCACTTGCCCACCTTCTTAAAGTGCAAGCCACTAAACTCTTCCCAGACAAAAGTCCTAACCTTGACTTGAATGTAGATCGGCCAGAACTGCTTGATGCAATAGTGGCCGATGCTGCTGCTTGACTGGGGATTGGTTGAAATTCTCCGGCGTTATCCTGCGCTGCACCATCACTAGCACTGGCATCCTGCTGTTCAGTTTCGCCAGTATCTAGATTAACAGCAAGTGATGCCCTACTTAATCTCAACCAATCTGCACCTTCAAGTGTTACACCCTTACACTTCTTAACCTTCACTTTCACTAAATTTGGGCATCCACTAGCTAGTGCTTCCATGCCATGATCAGAGACGGGGCAGCTCTTAATACAGAGTTTCTTCAGGGCTATACATTTTGCAGCAATGCACGATATCTCGCCATCACCAACTGTATCACTTCCACATAGCGCCAGTCTCTCTAGATTATGGCAATTGGATGCCAGCATTTCCAAGCTCGCTTTAGTGGGATTAACACCAATAAGGACCAGTTCTTGCAGATTAGGGCAACATCTAGCAACTGCCATCAAACCTTCATCACCTATACGATTAGCCTTCCATCCATCGATATGAAGTTTACGTAGTAGCTTACACCGATCAGCTATGGCAGCAAGCCCTAAGTTTGTGCACTCAGGGGTCTTGACAAGATGCAAGATTTCTAGATTCGAACAGTTCGAGATTGCCACGAGGCCGATATCACTAATCTGAAGCCTCTCAAGGTGGACTTCAACCATACTTGGCACTCCGTCCGCTAGAAGTTTAAAAAGCTTATCCCAATCACCAGAGCACCTGAAAAGCTTCAAAGTCCTTAAATTCTTTGAGCCGAGAATAAGAGACCCAAAACACTGTCCATTGTAAAGCTCTTTTAAGCAAAGAGTTTTAAGGGATGACGCTGCGACACCGGGTCCAATTGGTTCAGCAGCAGCTGCATCGGTAATTCCACGGAGACGCTTCACTGATAACTCTTCGAGAGCCGGACAATTATCGAGCACTGCGTTCATCCCCTTGGATCCGAAAGTGCAAGATCCACAGGAAAGCTTCTTCAAACCCTTGCAGTTCTTGGCAAAGGCCCCCATGCCAGCATCCGTGAGTTCACGGCAGGCCCGGAGTTTTAAGCGGGTCAGATTAGGGCATCGTTCAGAAATGAGGAGAAGCGCCTCGTCCCCAATGCTCACAGATCTACGGTCGCATTTTAAAGCGAGCTTCGTGACGGAATCGAAACGAGAGAAAAGTGAAGGAATAACGGGGAGGAGATCCGATGGTGCGTTGAGGGAGAGACGGTGGCGGCTCTGGCCCTCGATCCTGAGCCACCGCCGGCATACCAGAGAGCAGCGGTTGCGGTCGGCGGAGCTCAGCGACTGAAAAATGCAAGCCAGGCACTCATCGGGAAGATCAGAGATGAAGTCAGGGACGGAATCGACAACCTCATGAAAGGAATCGTCGCAGTCATCGGCGAGCATCGGAGAAACCAGGGCCGTTGATCTGGTCTTGGAGCGGGAGCCGTGAGAATTTTGGCGACGGCACGCAATTGCGGGCGTGGACGTTGCCTGGCCCATCCACGGCGATTTCTGGGAAAGACGGAGGAGATGAGCAGCCACAATCTCAGTGGAGCTCGGCGGAGGGAAAGGCAGAGGTTCTCATGTCGCGGAGCGCGGGTTCCAAATTTTCCGAGACGGACATGAACGCAGATTTCATTCCGCCTTTCTGGAGTCTGTCAAGCTTTCGTCGGTCTTGAAATTTTTCAAAAAAGCAATATCCCGTGCGGACCAGCTCACGGGACTAATGACATGGCCCCTCCCTCACATTGGCGACTTCTATTTTTATTTTTAATTAAATATGAGGATATTTGTGGTGAGTACACGTGTAAGTATGAGAAAAATTTTCCAGATAAGGAAGTGGGTAATCAATATGGTTGTTACGCCGTGCAGGCACGTCATTCACTGAAATAGACCATTTTATATGTACAAATAAAAAAATATTGAAACATAACACAGGCACGTAATGCAGGTTGGATAAGCCTTGAACGTTGAACTTTCAAATCAGCCCTTCCCTTGTTGAAGATCACACACGTTTCTGCAATCTTCTGCGCACAAAACAGATCATCATCGCCTCTTACCATCAGTTTCAATATGCACGATAACTGACGTCCAATATTGAATCTACAGCAAGATGTGAACAAAATTTGATCTTCGGCAAGTTTGAGGCCCGAATTCTACCGTAGCATGCAGCTTTCATATCAGTTGCAAGCATCAGCGATGATGTTGAGGATGATGCTTTCTTTTTTAATGTTAAAACGACACTAATTCAATCTTATCAGATCATATAATAATCATCGCCTGCCTATTTTTATGTCGTTATTTAATCTGTAGTCAATTAATGAGACAGGCACGCATTAGGAGATCCCTAAATATGGTACCTGTTCATCCTGTTTAAAACTAGAGGTCCAGAGGCACTAAAAAGGAGTCCAGAGTCAAGCTAAATGGGCCTAGCCCAGAATAGTTTGGTCCAATTTTCAGAACCGAAAGCCCAAAAAATATGAATAAAATGGGGGAGATAATATTTGGTGTCTAACCGATTCCTCGAAGAAAATAAACTGAAATGGCAGCTTGTCTTCTTCTCAGTGGAATTCAGGGGCTTAACTACCAAGGGATCACCGGCGGAATCGGTGCGAGACCTCATCCGGTATGCCGCAGTATAGCATATTGGCGACAAGCAGAAGAGAAAGTGAGTGGTGTTAATATGGGGAGTCTGAGAGCTAACTCGCCGACGCCAAGCCCAAGGGAGGCGACGTGGGATTATCGGAAATGGAGAAACAAAGAAGCGGAGATCCTCAGGGACATTGAGCCTATCCTTCTGCTCACCAAGCATATTCTTCACTCACCTAGGTAGGTAAAACATTCCTCACGCCATGATGCCTCAATCATTCTCCTTTCTCAATTCCCTCTCCCTGACTTCTCAGTTGATTTCCTTAGTTAGGTACATGGATGGGGAGAGACTGACTGTTGAGGATGAGAAAGCTGTGGCTGATAACCTTCTTGCCTACCATCCACGTTTCCAAGATAAAGTTGCATGTGGCATTCAATCCATTATGGTAAGCTTTTCACTGCAATAGTATAACTTTGCTTTCATTTCCTTGTGTAAGCCACCAAGCAGAAATAGCCATGCTCGTTTCTTTTTAATTTTATTAATTAATTAATGCCACGTCACTGATTACTTTCCAATAGATTATAGAATGTCGGTTTATTTACAACCTAGTTGCTTGTATTTGGTTCAGAATATGCTAGCTATGAGTAACGTTACCACTTCTATAGGAACATCCACGGGATCAGCTGTGCCATCTTTCTCTCTGAATACTTTCAGCTTTATTTAATTCCGAGGCCAACTTTGGTGGGACCTATAACATTCTCATTATGGTGTGCTTTGACTCTACATTCCAGTGCAGTGACTGAATTTTTGTTATTTTTATTTTGTTGTCTCGAATTGGCCCAAGTATGATTTTATATTTCATAGTTTGAGTGATAAAGCATATAATCTGCTATAATGCTGATACCCGGTTCTACATGGTCATGCTGCCAGTAAGTATTAGATGTAGGCCTTACCTCTGCCTTTGATGACTGTATATTAAGGGGGGAAAAAACTTCATCTTATGAACTCGAGCTACAAAATATGCCGAATGCTCGTTAGCGTCTCTTGGCATTAGTCCGTACTTTATCCTTGATATTGATGGGGAAATCTTTGTGGACTATATTCTGTATGGTTCAATCGTTCGATGTTCTTCCTTTCTGAATGAACCCTCAAAATGTTGCTAGTAATGTAGGAAAAGGCAGAAAAAATGGCGACAATCATGAAATTCCTTTGTTGCAAATTCTGCAAATTGGATTAAATGTCATCAAACGAAACTAGGATGTCTTCAGAAATGATGCTATAATGAGCAATTTCATGACAACACCAACTAGGTATCACTTCTATTAGATTAAATGCATTGAAATACGCTGCCTATAGACATATCAAGAGAGGAAAGTAATTGTGCGTAAAAATATGTAGCTATACTTAATTGCATTGAGGTTTAAGCCGTCACTGATACATAGATTACTCTCTCGGGCTATTCTAGGAGTTCTACCATGAACTTTTCTGGCGTTAACCGTAATCCTTGTTTTCCAAATATCATATACTGCTCATGTAGTTTTACATCGAGTGGCACCCCCGCACCAAGATTATTGAGCTTGAGCAAATCCTTCTTATTATATAAAAGAGTTGCTCTGTTTCTTTTTCAAAGTGGCCAGCAAGTGCAGTGGTATATTTGACTTGTGTTCTTGCAGGTTGATCGACATCCGCAATATCAAAACTCAAGGTGTCTTTTTGTTGTAAGAACTGATGGTGGCTGGATAGACTTCTCCTACCAGAAGTGCCTTCGGGAATACATCAGACTTAAGTACCCAGCTCATGCCCAAAGATTTATTCGGGAACATTTTAAGCGTGAGAGTAGTTAATTACGTATGTATTGCAACTTGACTACTAATTAGAAATTGGCGAATTGTTGACTTGAAGTTTCAGGCACGGAAACCAGAAAATGATGTTTAAGCGCCAATGTCATGTTTTATTCTGCGTTGCTTTTCAGTTTCTCTTTCGCTCTCTGGAGGCGCGAGGCTTCCGAGTTAACAGACTTTTCAATTTGCCGCTGCTATCATTTGTTATTAAGAACTAATTAAACCGCTCTTCAAATTTTTTTTTTCCCCAGAGGTTTTGGGGGGGGGGGGCTGGGGGAGCCGCTCCTGATTTTGGGTGCACGTCTTGGCCCAAATACATTAATTGCCCATTGTAATTGGAGGTATTGATCGTAATTGCCTATTTCAATACAATCTGAAAATTTAAATTCTTATTGAAAGAACATTCACATTTACTATCTAACATATTGCTCTGTCCTCCCAGTGTAAATATGTCCTTCGTCTTAGCCGCTGCCCAGAGTGAGGACGAATGGCTTAGCATTACCATTCCCGTTGCTAACAACCATGACGCACAGGAGTTCAGCGCCATCACTGAGATGATTCAATTTCCGTTACGTTGCTAGAAACTCAAACTCCAGGCCCTCTTTAATGCCTCTGTTGCCACGTCTTATCTCTCTTCGAGAAAGTCAGTTCTCAGTAGCAACGTGGCCATCATCAGTGGCCATCAACGTAACACATAGCAAAGCACAGTCAAAGGGTAAAATTTTTATCATCATCATTACGGCACGCTCTCCGGCGCAGACTCTTGAAAATTATTGAAGTGGCAAGATTCGTTAGCATTATTATTTCTAAAAAATTTATAATTATTTATCAAATGCAAAATGCTGTCAAATCATGCATGGACAGGAAGTATTTTAATACACGCTTGTCTATATGCCTACATATCCCATATTACTGACTCGTATTTTTTTTTTCAAAGGAAACCCCCCCCCCAAGCGGGGGTTCTTCAGAGAAGAGCTTTCTGGTATGCGCAGTGCGCTTTGCTTCCTCCAAGTTCCGATGGGGCCCATAAAACGTTCGCGGCACATGAGTGCGCCAACGCCTTTCAAATTCCATTGAAGCCTCCCTTCCATCAAAAGGACATACATATGGATCTAAAGGGTAAGCCATTAATTAATATTGGATGGTAATAAAACGATACTAGGATTCGAAGAAGAAGAGAATTGATGTTATTGAGAAATAGAATGTTGCGAGACTCAACTTTCTTGTTGGGGACCAGTATATTTGGAGTAGAATACTGTATATACATTAAGATTTGCAGATAGAGAGTTAATGTCTGGTCATTCTCCATTGCAGCTGGGAAGTAAATAGAAGTAAGTTCCACATCCCCGACACCTTACATGATGATGGGATGCGAAAAAGGCCGTGGGATCCTAAATTCCCTGTCATATGCCTTCCTCATAATGTAATTCCCCCTCGCCGTCCCCTGTCCATAATAATCACGAGTTCCACCGAGTTTCACCATCGTCAACTCCCTCAAACGCCCCTACCATTACCGTTCCCTCAACGCGGGACTTGCTGATAAAAAGGGGATGGATGCTAGCCTACGGGGCTTATGAAGGTAGTAAAGTTGGAATGGTACATTATCATCCCCACATTGGCAAATACAGGCGACTCGTACATTAAGAGGTGGAAACTAGTTAGTGTTCTGATGCTTTAGTCAGCTGGAATTCAGCTGAAAAATGGGATCTTGCAACTCAACTTGCTTCGTGGCGACCAGCATCTTTGGAGTAGAATACTGCATGTACATTATGATGTGCTAATGCAGGATTAATGTGCGGTCATTCTCCACTGCAAGTGACTGTAGTACATAGATAAGTCAGGTCCAGTAACTCAGGAATCCAGATATGCAGATATGGACAAGGACTTGAACAAAAGCGAGTCCTGCTTTTCCCTTTTGGTTCAGATATATAATGCTCTCGCCGGGACCTTACATACGATACCTAAAACAAAAGGCCATGTGGTCCTAAATTAATTAATTGTCTGTCTAATATGTACGTGCGTGTGTGTGTGTGTGTGTGTGTGCATGTCTTCCTCATAATTTAATCCCAACGGCCCCCTCTGTCAGTAATGATCGCACTTCTCTTCAACCTCATATTCCGCACAGGTGGCTGTCTTTCATTCAACTAGGGACCAATCATCCGCCACTATAACCCCTCATGCCCCACTTTCTCCCTTCTATGATACAATATACTGTTGCGGACACATTTTGTATATATATTTTATTTTAACCGCATACAATTCACTAAGTTTACCTACCATGATCGTGTTTATTGTTGCATGGTGAGAAGTAACAATTCTTCTGCTTTCATTTTTGTTTTCCTCAAAAAGAGAGACGTTTTACAGCTATACTTTTCATAGACGAAGTCTTGTTGCGTAACGGAATAATAGTAAGAAAAATCACAAGGAGAAAGGGAGGGGGAAAGGAGTAAAAGAAAACTGGGATGAAGAGAAAAATTAAGAAGGCCTTTGAGGGGGAGGGGCCTGGTTAGGGTGAGGAGCTTGAGCATGCGATGGGGTGGGTAGGAAGCGAAGGAGTGCGTCGGCCATCATCTGACCCAGATGGACCTGGGCTGGGGTCGACAGATGAAGCTCATCAGACTTGAGTGCCAAGCCCTTGGCGTCAACGGTCCTCAGGTTCAGAAGGTCCATCCCTAATTGGGCTTCTCTCACCGTCTCCACGTATGGGCCAATACCCGACGCCAGAGCCACCTGTCAACCCAAAAACACTGTTATTGTTATTGTTATATCATTATCAGCTAACTACCCCGTGAAAAATACATGTTACTTAATTATCAATACAACCTACAGTAGTGCAGTTGGTGTTCCACATTAGTCTCTCTCTTTATTAGGAACGTTCAGCTCATCCATCCTACACGTTTTCTTTTGTAACATTTTAAAATGTTTGTTATTTCATTCTGTTTATGATTTATGAATTGTGTGGTTTGTCTAGTATTTCTATGTCGATGATGGTTTTTATAACACAATAATACATCTGAAGAAGTCAGCACCATTGGTTGACTAATAAGAATCAGGAGTAATGCCGTCCAGGAAGGCGCCATCAACAAGACTATTTCTATAAAAACTATGAATTCAAAATACAGGCGGTGATAGGCTAACTTTATTTGCAATCCACTATGATGAAATCTGGTCGGATTATATTACCACATTTAATTTGGCTATATTACGGTCTAGATTATATTGATTTTCCTATATTTCATTCTGGATTTCTGAAATTCTCAATTGTTATACCTCTCCTGCTTGACGTAAATAAGATAATTCAATTAGTTATATCCAATGTTTTAAAAGCCAGACCAGATATTGAACTGGAAAACCTAACGGGTCACAATTCAAACAGTCGGATTGGTCGAACCGTTCGGTCAGACCGGTGACGTAATAATTAAATTAAAAATAATATTATATACTTATATAATAATATAAATATAAAAATAGATATAGAAATTATTGTGTGACTTGAGAATAAAAATAAATAAACTCACATATAATAATATATATCCTAATTCTCAACTCCCAACACAATAAAACTATTGAAATAAAATTTTTTTAGCATTGTACCCTTTGAATATGATATTATAATAGTACTGTTTTTAATTTCCTTTCAGCGAAGTTTTTTTTTTTCAAATCATTTCACTCCGGTTTTTTGGGCCAACTCTTTCACTGCAATTAATACATGTCAGATGGCCTTTTTTATCCTCACAAGTAAGGATGTCGTTTCTTTTCAGTTTTTACTTCTTCATTTTCCAACTGTGGGGCATAAAAGTGATGTCATTTTTGTCAGTTTTCTTTTAAATTTTTGACGGTTTCAACCCCTCGATTTGCAGAACAAAAGTGACGAGCTTTTTTCTTCTTCTTTCATCATCTTCTTCTTCCAACAAGCATGTCCTGTTCTCTTTTTCAATATTCTTCCTTTTCTTTTCTTCTTCGTATTTCAGGAACAGATCTTGAGTTGGTGTGTGAGTGAGACTATATACAATTTGTTTTTTCAAACGTTCATAGTGAGAAAGAGTTTGGCCGTTCAGTTTTTCCAAAACCGTCTCGGCTCTTTAATTAATATCGGCTTCCGGTCTAAAAGGTGGCTGGAAGCGGCTCAAACGGTAGAATGAGCTAACCAGTTAGGACGAGCCGTAGTGGGCACGGGGTGACGGTCTAACCGGCCGGTCCGGTCCAAGTTTTAAATCATTGGTTATATCATAAAAATTAAAATAAGATACTGCCGTTGAATCTGTTAGCGTGGACTAGGGTGAGGGAAGACCCCATCCCTGTGGATGGGTGTTCGTACTTAGCAGGGACCGCTTCGTTGTCAGTATCGTATTATTATACCTAGTGTGTAACATACGCAAAACAAGTGGCCACGGTTGAAATTAAGACCTGTCTCAATCAAAACTATGCCTTCTTTTTCTTTATTTTTTAGGAGTTGTTTGTGTTATGCTAATTGCTAAAAATACTTTTAAAATTATAGTTTTGTTTATAACAAAACACTCTTAGTTTGTTAGTGGGAGGGGTGGCTGAAAATCTCTTCTCAGCACCCTAAAGATCTGAGCGTCTTAATTTCCTTTTCGGTTTCATATATACCAATTTGCAGTATGATCATAATTAATAAGCAGGGCGGACCTATGAATGCCATGCCTATGTGTCGAAGGCACGCCAAAGAAATTGTTTCTAAGCATACTAAAAGAAAGAATAAATAAATGAAATTAATGGGGAGATTAAAAGAAATAAAAATAAAATAAAAAGAAGACCTGGACGATAGGAAGCAACGGAGACTGGAGGTCAGCACGAACGTCGGAGAAAAACTTGCGGAGTCTGGAGCCGTATGCCTGAGCATCTGTGAGATTGATAGTATCAGATTCGCCTTGATACCACAGCAACGCACTGATACTTCCGCCACTTCTCACCGATGCCTTAGCTCTCCTCATCATATGATTGTACAGCTTTCTTCCTCGTTCCCATTCGCTTATGTTTGTGCCTCCTACGGCGCACGGCACCAGCCCCACCACCGCCAGTTCAGGCTTCTTCTTCAAGATCCGATTTGCGAATGCCATCCCCGGCCCGATCCCGGTCGTCTCCGTCGCCTCTATGTCCCGATGCAGCGGCTCCTTCGCCTCCACCCACTCCAATCCTGCGCTCAGCCGCAGGATGGACGGGTTCTCACGGCACTGCACCGGCACCACCCCGTCCCAGACGTTCGCCACGCCTCCCCTCCCGGCCATGTTGCTCTGTCCCGCCAGTATAAATATGGTTTTCTGCGCTTCCACTTGAGGCCTCACTACCCCTCCCTCTGTTGCAATTATTACTCCCAGCAACCATAACAAGATGGAAGGCATCCTCGTAGGTACGAGATGGTCACCTGCTGTATTCTGATCTGTTGCCGTTTCTCAAATCTAAGACGCTATTTAACTGAATGGAAACTATATTCTTCGCACCTCTCGAGACGGCAACGCGATCCAATTTTTATTTTTGACAGTTATTATTACACGATAAAATGGCGATTTGTTTTTTAGCCTATTTTGTGGGGCATTTTGTTACTGCTGTTCGGTAGTATCAAATAGATTCAGGATTTCCCACACAATTTGGCTGGCGTCTTCTTTATTTTATTCCTATCTTTAAATATATATTTGATTCCCTTTAAGATACATGATGAAAATTAGTTATATTAGATTTCAACATATCAGAGTAACAACATTTAAATTTTAATATTTATGTGCTCTAAAAACATCATGTCATCTGATTAATTTCTTAAACGTTTACTAATTAAAACATTCCACATTTATAGACAATAAAAATGATTATTTTATTAATTTTATCAGAATTGGTATTTTTTTATTTTGGATTTTGGATCACCGTAAAATATTAGTATTTTATCATTAAATTTTTGTTATCCACTTTCTTTGAATTGCATAAAATTTATTAATAATAAAATCGGAAGTGGGCCAATGTTATCTAAAAGTATAGTTTCTTGTACAATGTTACCTAAAATTCTGATGAAAATAATATGTGCATATCACTTCTGCCGAGAAAATATGACTTATATAATTATTTTAAAAAATATACTCTCTTTATTATTATTGAATTAAAATTGGTAATAAAGTTGTTCTCCCTCGTCTACTATCTCTTTTGTCCCCCTGCCCTCCGATCCTGTTTTACGTCATTAAGGCATCTTCATTCAATGGAGACCTGACAGCCATAAACGCACACGTCGTTGTTTCGTGGAAGAACGTCCCGGTGACCCGGAGGAGGGGGCGTAGAAGATATTTCTGGTCGACGTAGTAGTGGGTCGCGTACGGAAGAGACCCGTATCATTACCCTTGATTTGTCTCGTTGAACGTTTCTTTTGGCTGAAGGCCCCCCTTCATTTCCCCCCCCCCCCCCCTAGGCCCCAAATGCTTGAGTTGTATGGTTGAGTTTTTATGGCTGAAAGGATACTCCTTCCGTTTCTTATTATAAGAGATAAATAATCAAATTATATTGATTAAAAAAACAATTAAAATTAGTTGAGGACAATTAATATGTAAAAAATATAATGTTTTTTCTAACAATACCCCATTAATAAGGAAAAAGAGTATGAGAGAGAATAATTAAATTATTAAAAGAAAGAAAAGTGGGAGGGAGAGAGAGTATGAGTTGGAGACAAAATAAATAGGGGTAAAATAGGAAATCAATACAAAAAAATAGAGACAACTTTTAAGTGTCTCTTATATATAAGAATATACTATAAGCATCAAATGTCTCTTATAATAAAGAACGGAGGGAGTACTATATAATGATTTTTAAAAAATCTAATGTCAAAGGAAATTTGAGTACACCCGTAAATATTTCTTCACTGCTGAATAGTTTGTTTATTTTCATATTTTCACTTCTTGAACTGATTAAATAAAAGAAAAATATGACTTTCAGCATTATAACACATTTTTAGTTCTATTTACAAGATATTTTTAGCACATTTTATACAGTCTAAGAAAAATTTTAAACTATATTAATTTTTTTAAAATATAATGACAATCTATTATTATAACATAGTACAAATAATCCACAAGAATTATGGTCTCTCAAAGCCAAAAAGTAAATACGAGCTTTCTGCTATTTTGTGCCTTCACTTAAACGTTTACTAATTAAAACATTCCACATTTATAAACAATAAAAATGATTATTTTATTAATTTTATCAGAATTGGTATTTTTTTATTTTGGATTTTGGATCACCATAAAATATTATTCTTCCAGTCCTAAATATAATACTCCTCCGGTCCTTAATATAAGACCCATTTAACTAATTTGATTAAATTAAGGAAGTTAGGTAAGTTAGTTAATTATAAGAAATGTGACACATTTTTCCTAAAACACCATAATCATCTTTCTTAATACCCCATCTTCTTCTTCTACTTGATTATGGTTGAAGGAATATCAATAGGGGTAATTTAGAAAAAATTGATAAATATAAAAAATGGGTCTTATATTTAGGACCAAAACTAACTCAATAATTAAGTCCTATATTAAGGACGAGGAGTATCTTTATACATATAGGAAGTGGGCCGATATTGATTATACCCACATTCAGGTGGCCCTCAGACCTTATGGGGCAATGGCCATGCGCATGTGGAAGAGGCGCATATCCACAGGCCTGCTTGGAATAATGTAGAAGCATTTTTTTTAATTGTGATTTATGAAAATAAATATGTGAAAAAAAATTTTTATCTTACTTATAAGTCGTTAATCCAAACAAGCATGAGAGCCGAATCAGCGATTACGTCACCATGTATTGCTCCTCCCGCAGCTATCCTTGAAAACCTCCCCTTTCGCCTAACTCACTCACTTAAGTTGACGGGTCGCCTCAAACAAAGTCAATATCCATCCAGATTAACTAATTGATTCATGAATTTGTGCCCGCCTTGTCATCTGTATTAAGATACTTTAATCGAAACTAAACAAACCTCATTCGTCAAGTTACCAAGAGTCTATTTACTTTGAGAGGGTAGAATATATGTTCTTCAAACACTTAATTAAAAACATCTATGTTCACTCAATCAATTAAACTCATCTGGTCTCCTTGCTTTCTCCTCAATTCCATATAACCCGTTTGTAAGTTGTAGGAAAGCGGACCTATAGAAATGATAGTTGACAATAGCAAAAGGTCCCAGTTTTGAAGGCTACAGGACTCACAGCCAGTCACCAGGTGAATGGCGCACGCAAAATTTAATAGTTTAACGTAGCTCTACAGGATCGCATCAACACATGATTAACTGAAGCTAACCAATCAGTAAAGCCACGCCCACACTTTTAATTTAAAATTTCACACGTAAACGCCAAGAATGTCGTGGTTATAGTCCAGTAATATTTAAAAGCACACGCAACATCAAAAGCCAACACAGTATTATTGACAGGAGATCAAATAACCACCATACCCATTAATTCATTGTTACCATCACTGTGAATCAGTTTCATGACCCCGAAGCATCTCCACAACTTGGCTCATTGTTGGTCTTGCGTCTCTATCTTCCTCAACACAGTCTAGAGCCAACCTAGCCAAAATCTCCATCTTCTCGATCTCATAATTCCCCTCTATCGTAGGATCTATATATGATTTGTTCCACCCACGATGTCGTTCCGTTTCCTCTATTCTTTTTTTCCCTCAACCATGTCACCAGCCTCCCGTGAGGTGACTCTACTCCTTCCACCATGTGGGAGCCCCCAAGGCTTTTTCCAGTTATCATCTCCAACACAACAATTCCATAGCTATAAACATCCACCTTCGATTTAATTGGCAAATTAAACACCCACTCAGGTGCCATGTAACCTCTTGTTCCTCTTATCCTTGAGAAGCTTGAGTTGTTGGTATCATTTCTGTTCAGTAGTTTAGATAACCCAAAATCTGAGACTTTGGGTTGATAATCTGAATCCAGAAGTATGTTTGAGGCTTTATATCGCAATGCAAAATCCACTCCAAGCATTCTTCATGGAGAGATGCCAAACCTGTGGCTGTACCCAAAGCAATGTTGTAACGCTTCTTCCAATCGAGCGAGGAGCTATTGGATGCTAGATTTTCTGCCAACGAACCATTCTCCATGTACTAGTATACTAACAGCCTGTGCTTTCCTTCTGCACATACAGTACCCCCACATGTCGATTAGGTTCATGTGATTAAGTCTTCCAATTATGTTTACTTCAGCTAGAAATTCACTTTCTCATTGGCTAGCTTCATTGAGCCTCTTGATTGCCGCAACTCGTCGATCCGTCAACACACCCTTGTATAGGATTCCACTGGCACCCCTTCCAATCTCTTCACCGAACCCTTTTGTTGCTTCTTTCAACTCAGAATAATTATAGCTTCTGAACCCAGTGGTAGTGAGATGATAGTCGTGTTGATCTGTACCCAACTTTCCTCTCGTCCTCATTAATAGACACCAAACACAAAAGATGCCCACAACTCCAAAGGACCCAATGGCCAGTGCTAACCAGAAAAGCACCTTAACCAAAAGTCTGTCGGGTCTTAAGCCATACAATCTTTCAAGCACTATAGAGCTAACATGATTACACTTCTTCACAATAGATTCTTCAAACGTGAAAGATTTGGGTTTTGGTAGTCTCAGGTAAATTGATCCACGGAAACCAGGGGAAACATACCCGTTGAGCAGACGTGTCTTTCGGTAGCAAGTGTAGGAGCCAGCATCCGGGTTCCAAGTATATCGGAATCCTCTGCAGTTACAAAATTCCAAGCATGCATCCTTGCATTGTTTATAGGTATAATTTGGGAAGTATCCCTGGTCGTAGCCTTAGAACTCGGTGTTGTTTATGTGTAAAAAGTGAGACTCTATTGAGATGCAAGACAAATTGAAGTCTGGCTCCCACCCAAAAGACCAGTCATTTCCATTCTTGACCTTGTAGCCTGGAAGACAAGAGCATTTTCTCCCAGAATAAGGATCATTGATGCACACACTGTTGGCTCCGCATATGCCATGAATCTTGCAAGGTTGTGATTGGGCTTGCCATGAAACACTCTATTTCTCTCCCCAACTTTTTCGACTGTAGACTCGAAGATTGCCATCTTAATCAACAGTCAATCTTCTCTGAAGCACATGGCCATAGTCTGATGTCTTGAAAGTAAGGTCGTCAGTTAAGCTAAAATTACCATATAAATTGAGAATTGCAATGCGACTTGCATTGTACGTGGACCTTTTAGCTTCCCAACTGACGAGCCATGGATCTGGCCAGTAGATACTTGAAACATCGGGCCCATCATAGAGAAGGCGAAGAACATTATCATTGTCAAAAAACAACTTATAAAAACCAGAAGAGCAGTTAGTTTGAGTTCTCGAGGAGCCAAGTTTTGTGTATCGAGTGAAGGTTGTTCGGGCACAAGTGTATCAGTTGGAAAATGAAAACTTTGCCACAGGATTGCACCGTTTGATTGAGTTGGAATAAGATTTCCATCATCATTGAGAACCAATTTTGGAACGGGGTGGCGGAGGTGGTGTTGGTGGCCCAAACATCAAAGTGACCAGCATCATTTAACACAAGATTACCAGTGTCACGGAGGGTAAGCGTTGAGCCATGCCCATTAACAGGTACATCGCGATTTGCATCCAAATGGCAGTCAACTCTTTGCCGTGAGGTTCTGTGAACCAGATGGCAAAGGTAAAGGCATTCTCGCGGACATTATAAAACCCAGCAGTAAATGCTTGGTTACGTGATTTTAGAATGTTTTCTGGTTTCTGCACCGATAGGAATAAAGCAATGCCAGAGGATGAAGATGAACATTGGAGAGACACAGCCGAAATGAGAAGGATTAACAACACAGAAAAACTTACAAAAGCCATGAGAGCTCAGACTGGCTATGGTGGTGGGGTGGGGTGATACTGGCGCGGCTTGATCTTCAAGTTAAAGCATACTAATGGTGTTCGGTGTCTGCCGCCTCTGAAGTCTAAACACTGAAAGACGAGTAGAATACGCTAAAGTCAGTGAATGGTCAGTCTTCTTCTTCTTGGTTTGTGAATACACAATGGCCTGAGTCCTGTCATAATCCACCATTCCAACTCCCTCCGGTGCAATAAATTCGCATCACATGATATGATCTAAGTGAATGAACTTTTCGGATCGCCCGCAGACCAAATTAGAAACACAAGTGGCTGGATCTTTCTAATCTAACAGTTTTCCCCGCAATTTCGGAATAAATTCAGCAATCCATTTTGGATTTTTCGTCCTCTTGCAAGTAACATTACATTATCCCTCAAACATTATACTGTTTTTATAAATTAGAAGTATAGTTTCTTATGCAACGACGTTATCTAAAACTCTGGTGAAAATAATATGTGCGTATAACCTTTGCCAAGAAAATATGACTTATATAACAGTCGGTTAAAAAAACTTATATAATTATTTTTAAAAATATATTCTCTGTATTATTATTGAATTAAGAATTGGTAATAAAATATACAACGAGAATAGAAAAATCAGAGTTGTTGTTCTACCTCGTCTACTCTCTCTTTCGTCCCCTTGCCCCTCCGATCCTGTTTTACGTCATTAAGGCATCTTCATTCAATGGGGACCTGACAGCCATAAACGCACACATCGTTGTTTCGTGGAAGAAGGTCCCGGTGACTGGGAGTAGGGGGCGTGGAAGATAATTCTGGCGACGTAGTAGTGGGTGGCGTACCGCTGGGACCCATATCATTACCCTTGATTTGTCTGGTTGAACGTTTCTTTTGGCCGAAGGCCTTTTTTCATTTTTTTCCTGAGACCCCAAATGCCTGAGTTTTTATGACTGAAAGGATATTATATAATGATTTATGGGGGAAAAGAGTTCTATTTTTAAAAAAACCAAAAAGCAAAAAAAAGAAGAAGAAGAAAACAAGTATGCGTGTAAATTCCAACATAGAATTAATTTCGCGAAATATATCGGTGTGTGTGTGTGTCCGTGTGACACAAAAAGTGTCGTATACGGCAGATATAGATAAGCAGAGAATAAGAAGTCAGAATGATAATTACACATGCGCCCTCCAACAAGTTGATACTTTGAACGTCCTTGATTGGCAGCAGTTATGGGTCCATTTAAAATTACTTAGAAATAGTTTTTTAATTTAATCATAATTTACAGGATACAAGTTAAGCATGTGAGAGAAATTTTATTTTAGTTCATATGAAACATGTTTATAAGTAATTTATATCGCGATGTCAAACATACCTATGTCTTTTGTTGATGATTTGAGAAGGATGTGAAGGTTTTTGACGCCACTACCATCAGCATGAAAAGAGAGAATTCAGAAATTACTTTTAATTAGGAAAAGAAGCGTGCACAGAAACTCTCTTGCATAGAAATTGTCAGATGGAAAAAGACGTACGGATTAAAACATCAAATTAGAATTCAGCTAAAAAGTATCAAATTAGAATACTTAGCACAACGAAATCATCGTAGCTTAATTAAAGAATACGCCTTTTTATGTAGGGGCTCAGATTCATTACATGTGAGGATATATAATTTCAGAGGGGTAAAACAAATTGGTGATATTTACATATATATATATATATATATATATATATATGAGGAAGAAAAAGGAGTGATGAAGAAGGGAAGTATGTGAATCGGAATGCAGTGGGATTTGGTGGGATTGCTGGACAGAGGAAGGAAGGACAACAATGAAAACATGATTAGCCAGCAAGCATCATCATTCTCAGAATAGTGAAGCTCTTGTGGAAGCGCAATGCAACAACGTGTTAATGTTTCCCAGGGATATGCATTATGGTATTGAATTATTGATCACGTACGTACCATTGCCATTTCTGCGGCATATTCTTGGAATATTCAGTTCACCAACTTGGAATGGCCACTCACCACTTGAAATTAAATCCTTTTCTTAATTTTTTTTCCTGATAGAATAAATCCTGACTCGTGGTCTTTTGTGTCAGCAGCAACACACACACACACAGCATGTTCTTGATGCTTCCGGCAGTTAACGTCCCAAAAACCCACCCCAGAGTTCATAGGAACTTCTATATAGATGTGTGCACCTCTGTGTGTGTGTGTGTGTGTGTGTGTGTTAGATTGTCATCATTGTGTCGTCTTTCCGGAGGATCTCGGCAAACTGCGATGGAGCATGAATTATAGTAACGGCTGAACGAAATGATGTGCCAGAATCTATTCCCGACGCAGTTTTGTTAATTTAGTCTGTTAGATTTGGGAAAATCGTCTATTTTTTAATTTTAAATAACTTTGAAGTATTTTTCTAAAACATGAAGATGTGTTTAATCTACCTTACGGTATGAATCACTCGGATCAATATGTTACACACAATATTGCAGTGTGAGCTGTGGGAATAAATTTGTATTGCTTGTGCTGTCTATAACTTGCGTGCCAAACAATTCGTTTTTAAAAAAGAATTATGTGCAATTGATATATGGGACTCGCCTAGTTTTTTTTCAGCGCCATATAGTTATAGACACCGGTGTTAAAAGAAGCGATGTCAATTAAATTCAGACCGAATAATATCTATAAAATTAAGCATGAGAAATATATTTACGGGACTTAAAAATTAGCAAAAGGGCTGGTCATCGAGTTAAGAAGATTAGAGCGCTGTTTGGAATTGTAATGGGAATAAAAAAGAATGAAAATATGTTTTGTAAGTGAAGAAGCGAGCCAACAAGAAGGAGATGGATTGATATGGAGGGGGGAAGGGAAAAGAGAGTGGGTTTGTGGTGAGAAGTTGAGGGCGCCAGAGGACAAGGAGGGGGGGGGGGGAGCGAGAGCGGCTGGAAGAGGACAAAGAAACTGACAAGAAAGAGAAAGGGCATATGGCCACGGGAACAGAGGGAGGGATCAGGAACACGTGACGAGAATCCACTGGAAGGCACAAAAACAAATGGCCTTGGGAAGTGGTGGGCACGGGCATGGCCAGGAATCTCCACGAGATTCTCTCATCTCTCCGACTTTTGTGGATGTCTCTAACTCAGCGCCTCTTGATGCGACCTTCACCGATCCCTCCTTTTCATGCCCCCACCGCCCCCCTCCTCTTCTCCTCTATTCTCCGGTTCTCCCTGTCCTCCTGATTAACCCCACACATCTCATTTTCTCCCCCAAATAATTAATCACTTGTTCAATTTTCTTCACTGATGATTATGTTGGTTATTACAACCCCCCCAAAAAAGGAAAAAGAAAACATAATCTCTTCTTTATTTCCAACTCAATTTACAGACTCATATCCCACACACACACATATGTATGCTACTTTTGGCATGGGGTGTCCCTTAGAATATCAAGTCTGCTGCGCTCATTATCTTCTAAGCCAAACCTTTTTAAGGTTTAAGGGAAAAAAAAGATACTACCTCCGATCCTTAATATAAAACCTTGTTTAATTTTTATTTTGTTTCTAAATATAATACCTCAATCCACTTTGTCTCTGATATTTGTGCATTTTTTTAAAAGTAGTCCTTCTAATAATGGTAATTCTAGCGAACAAACTTAATTAGTAAGGATGTTTTATGAAAGACAACACATATTTATTACAAATAACTAACTTAACTTATCTCCTTAATCTCTTTAAATTAGTTAACTAATTCTTATAATTAAGACTGGAGGTAGTACATTATATTGAGCATCACTGGCCAATTTTAGGCCCCGTTTGCCATTACAATTAAAATCAGTTATAAACACGTTTCATGTAAATTGAAACAAAACTCTTTTCACATATTTACCTCATATTCTATAAATCACAATTAAAAAGCTGATTATAAGTTGTTCCAAATGGGTTCTTAGTACTCTGCATGCACATGGGTCATGATGAGCTGTTTTTTTTTTTTTTTAACGAGTTCAAATAGGTCTGGCTCCACAACGTACGGTTGTCCGTATCTTGAATGACTACATGCGTCCAGGAATCACTTTGTTGTGACTAAAACTTCAATCGTCTGGAATGAGGTAACTGGGAAATTTTTTTTTTTTTGATAAACCTGATATAAAAAAGATTGAATAAGTATGATCAAAAGCTTTTAATTAGTTTTTATTTTTTTATTAAAATTTTATAACCATATTTCTTCAATTTTTCAAATTGAGCTCCTAAAAATTTGTTCTCTCCTTCCCTTCCCTCCACTTTCCTCATACTAGACATAGAGTAAGTGAGACGGAGGCCACGAATAATGAATTAAGTATATATTTATTTTTAATTAGTAGCTGTGGGGACAATGTGACGGGGATTGCTGTACCACACACATCAATCTACGTGGACAGTGGGTGCCACTAATGAAATCATATTCTCAACAGTCAACAACTCTGATGTATATCAGGCAAAAAAAAAAAAAACCAACTCTAATGTTTTTATTAGTTTGCGACGTGGAATCCCATGCAGCATGTACATACGCAGAGCAATGGCACGTTGTGACTTGTCAATGACGTGTCACGGCGTCAACCTTTCAAAACCAGTAATTGCCCCAAAAAACAATAATAAGGTGAATAACATGGTTACATACACATAATATAATATACTTCTCCTGTCCTTAATACATGACGTAATTCTTGAATTGGTTTTTGTCTTAAATATAAGACCCATTTTTCATATTTATCAATTTTTCTCTAAATTACCCCTATGGATACTCATTCAATCATAATCAAGTAGAAGAGGGAGATAAGGTATTAAGAAAGATGATTATGGTGTTTTAGGAAAAATATGTCACTTTTCTTATAATTAACTAACTTACCTAACTTCCTTAATCTAATCAAATTAGTTAAATGGGTCTTATATTAAGGACCAGAGGAGTACATATATTACTTTCGGTCCTAATTATAAAAGCCAGTTGACTAATTTGAGGAGATTAAAGAAGTAAGTTGAGTTAGTTATTTGTCCTAAATATGTGTTGTCTTTCCTAAAATATCCTTATTAATCAAGTATATTAACTAGAACTATAATTATTAGAAAGATAATCTTGAAAAAAATTAAGTAAATATGAGAGACAAAGTGGATTAGGGTCTTATATTTAGGACCAAAATAACAGTCAAACAGGATTTTATATTAAGGATCAGAGGTAGTATAACATTATTTATGTATATCTGGTTTTCATACACATGCATATATATCGCATCCATTCACCCATATGTTGGAGCCAATCACAATCCTTATCTTTTTCATTACAATACGTGATTGCTGAATAAATTAAGAAGGTGTCTGCTATTTTAAATATCTAGTCGAGGTTTGGTCAAAAGCATGTATATGTAACAGGTGATCCATATGCGCATATATATATATATAAGCACATCGCTGAATTAGCTGAGGACGGAGGGCTTTCGTGTCCATTAGTCACCAAACTCAGCCAATCAGCGTCCTTATCACCAGGTGATTTTATATGGGAAGTCTTTTTCGCTCTTGAAAATGTGCTAATTCCTCGCCGCCATATGCCCCTTGGTCTGCATAAGGAAACTCACCTCCAAGAATACCTTGACCCTTTAATCTAATTCTTATGACCCGCTTCCTGCTTCCCTCTCCTCACCTCGCCGTGCAGCTAGAAGCTACAAATTGAATATATCTGTCTCAAAAAAAAAAAAAACCAAAAAAAGAATCTATGAATTTAACTATACTCTTTAGATTCATGCATCTCAACACATTGGAGTTAGAGACTGTACAGTATATTGTCTTGATTTCATGCCACTATATTACCGACCAATGTCTATTTATTAGCAACGCTTGTCCTTGACTGGAATTTCCCACACACAGGCTAGTTTTTTACCAATTAAAAAAAAATTTGGAAAAAGAAATTAAATTGCGAAAGCGGTGGGATTCTCGTGGATAAAATATTGCCAGAGTTAAAACTAGATTCTTCGTCAATTTAATATACGCGATCGACGCTCGAGACGAAATTAAAAAATATTTATATTCTGGGGAAAAGTTTCGATCAATTCGGACACTTTCGCCTCATCTATTCAAGAAATAAAAAAAAATTAAGAATGCGCGGGGCATAACTCCTGGGCAGAATAATAAAGAAGGTAATCTTTTTCACGAGCAAAAAATAAAATAAAGAAAGCAATCCATGCTGGGACACTGATGTTGCCGTGTGTGGTGATTAAATAAATAAGTGATCGCCGAGAAGATTGCCAGAACCCTAAGATTCCCGAGCAATTGGAGTTTTGTTTGGACCAGAGCAATGACGTCTGTTTTCAGAACAGTGTGTTGTCTTCGAGGTGAATCTTTTGGTAGATGCCTAATATGTCCATAAAACTGTGAACCCAACTGTGGTCTATAAAATTTCCAATGGGTCACCTACTTTCGCGTGTGAAACTGGAAAGCGAATATTAGATATACAGTATAATGATACAATTAACCTTTAATTGATAGATATAACTTAAATGTGGATTATCGGGGCCATACGCACACAGATAAAACGTGGTTTATTATGATAGAGTACTAATTAAGTATATTAATTTAATTTCTCTAAATTATCCTGGCCTCTGAATTAATTCAAATATGTATACTGACTGTAGTTGGAACATATCAGAGAATACGCAACATGAAGTCGCAGTTTCTCGTACATTAACCCCGTAGGGTTTGCGGTGTGTAAAGATCAAATCTTTAGACGGCTGGGACATGGGAATCCGCCCGGACGTGCATCAAACCCAAGTTTATCATGCGTCTTTTGTCTGGCTCACAATTTCCTGAAAATCTATATGTGGTGTGAAATATCTTTTATAGTAGTAACATGGCCGTTCAAAATATTTTTACTATAGCTATTATAATTCATTCATTTAAATAAGTATTTGTTCCTCTGCTTAAAAAAAAAGAAGAAGTATTTCTTCCACCTGAACATTCTTTCTAGGAATATTTGGTAATATGAAGCTTTCATTCAAGTTAGAATACGATAGCAAAACTTAAGACATATAGTCATTACAATATATAATTTAATCTACAAATAAAAGCGGAAGTGCCGTAACAATAATACAGTATATCAGGACTGAACCTCGTTAATCACTTAATTGAATCACTGATAGACAACAAATAGAAACTGAATCGCGGGCGGCGGATTGTCTATGTTATTAAATATTTACCATAATAATGCCTTTGTGAAAATAAGCAAAGTGTGTGGAATCATCATTAATAGGATGCATATATATATATATATATATATATATATATATCAAGAGCCTATATCCTGATATGCATCTTATAAAGTAAATAGGTTGGACTTGCTAGCCTTATGTGATTCATAAAAGTTATGTACAAACAAAAAATATAATTAGAAATAATTTTATTAATTTACCTTGAAACTTCATTTTTTATAAGCTCAAACTTAAAATAACAAAAAATAAAACTTCGCTTTATGTTATACTAAATAATTATTATTCCTCTCTCCTTTTTATAAATATAAAGGATTCAATATATTTAAATCATATATATTTTCCACCATATTAAATTACATATATGGTATTTATACATATGGTGTAATATAATTTAAATATTTTTTTTTTAAAAAAATCAAAAACAGGACAATGTGCCTCTTAGAGCCTGAGTCGGCTTAACTAATAAATCTTAGCCTCAACTTGCCTGTTTTTAACAAAAGCATAATCATGCTCAATTTCATAATCATATCTATTTATACATAAATAGGCTAGATGAGGTCAGTCTTAATTCATATGAGAGGGGAGCCAGCTAGGCTCGTTCGAATCCATCAGGTTAATTAAATTGCAATCCAAGGGACCTTTGAAGTCCGAAAATGCCTATAAATAACCCGCAGGGCGAATCTCGCATCATAACCACACCCAAACACGCTCCACACCTAGCTACGACGGCAGAGGTAGAAATGGGGGGCTGGGCTATAGCCGTGCACGGTGGCGCTGGTGTCGACCCTAATCTCCCAGCCCACCGTCAAGAACAAGCCAAGCAACTTCTCACTCGCTGTCTCCAACTCGGCGTCTCTGCTCTAAATTCCAATCTTCCCGCCATCGATGTCGTTGAACTTGTCGTATGTACATCTTCATTTCTCTGCAATCCCATCTTCATCCCAATCTCTCTCCATGAAATCAACACGTTAATTAGCGAATCCCGTTCCGATCATGCGTTCATATTGCATGGCTTGAGTAGTCACAAAGTCCGATTATTACAACCGCCGTCCCATGCATATAGATATATGTGCTCTTTTACAGTTTACATTGTTGAATAAGATATTAATTCTATGATATGAATATATAGCTAGCATCGTATTCGTATCAGGCATTGGTTGATTTTATTTATATTTATATGGTGAATGTGATAGGTGAGAGAACTGGAAACGGATCCACTGTTCAACTCGGGGCGCGGATCTGCGCTGACAGAAAAAGGGACAGTGGAAATGGAGGCCAGCATCATGGACGGTACAAAAAGAAGATGCGGTGCAGTGTCGGGCGTTACCACCGTCAAGAACCCCATATCGCTGGCCCGCCTGGTCATGGACAAATCCCCTCATTCCTACCTCGCCTTCTCCGGCGCTGAAGAATTTGCCAGGCAGCAGGTTCGTCCATCCCTGCTTCCTGTTTTTACCCATTCTTCACACCCTCTTCTTCAATCGTCTCTCCATCCACTTCTGAGGTTTCATCGCTAGAAAAAGTCTCCCGCTTTTGCCATGTCACCCACTTCATCATTTCGTTTCCCATATATGACTATATTTACATGGAACTCTCGGTTGTTGCCTCGTCGTATGCGCGGTGTTTCCGTACCTATTTAAGAACACAAATAAATCAGAAATAAATAAATCTGATTTTTTTATTAATACGATGGTATCGTGTGAAATGTGCAGGGTGTGGAAACAGTCGACAACGAGTACTTCATCACTCCTGAAAACGTTGGCATGCTCAAGCTGGCAAAGGAAGCGAATGCTATTCTGGTACCGCTCTTTTTCTGCCCGTAAAATAACAGAATCATCGGAAATTTCAAACAAGACTCATGTATATATTGGGCGCAGTTTGATTACAGGATCCCATCGGCTGGCAACGAAACGTGTGGTGCGGGGGTAGAGAGTCCACTGCAAATGAACGGACTGCCCATCAGCATATACGCGCCGGAGACGGTGGGGTGCGTGGTGGTGGACGGACAGGGATGCTGTGCGGCGGGGACGTCGACGGGAGGGTTGATGAACAAAATGACAGGACGGATCGGGGACTCGCCGTTGATCGGTGCCGGGACATACGCGGGCGAGGTGTGCGGCGTGTCGTGCACGGGAGAGGGGGAGGCCATCATAAGAGGGACACTGGCGCGTGAGGTGGCGGCGGTGATGGAATACAGAGGACTGAAACTTCAGGAAGCAGTTGACTTCGTGATAAAGGAAAGGCTGGACGAAGGGATGGCGGGTCTGATTGCCGTGTCCAAGAGCGGCGAAGTTGCGTACGGCTTCAATTGTAATGGCATGTTCAGGGGATGCGCCACCCAGGATGGCTTCATGGAAGTAGGAATCTGGGAATAGAGATTTATATGCTGCATCTATCACTATGATTCTAATATTATTCCTCTTTGCGTTAATTTGCTCTCTGCTGGTCTTATATCTTTCATTATTCCAAGCAGGGTCCTTCGGTTAGCTTTTTGTTCTCTGTAACGCAACAATCTAATGTTAAATAACAGCTGTTTAATTCTTTTCCTCACAATATAAACTCCTTCTTGTTTCTTTAAATTTTGAACTTTGATTCCGGATTATGCATCAATTAGCTTCCCCCTTTACATCTGAAGGCGTCAGGCCTGCGGCATATAATTAAGGAGCAGTTTGCGTTAATTATTATGTGTACCTGAAGCGGACCAAGGGGAAAAAACAGCCTCTGTGATAAGGCAAGGCAAAGGCAAGCGGGGGGGTGTACTGCTGAATAGTAATGGCTTAATTTGAAGAATGAATAGGGTTATGTTATTGTCATCAGGGGAATGCCTCTAGCCAAAAATGCAAATAAAATAGTGGTTGTGGTTGGTAGGATATGCAGTTGCCTAAAACAGTAAAACATGTCGGTCTCAATAATGAATATTACTCTGAATATAAAATCCTTATACACACTTATATAAGGGTCTTATATTTAGGACCGGAGGAGTATTAAAAAGCAAGCACGCATGCGGGCCATATAATGTTTTTGGAATTGTCTCAGCGAATTCTCATGCATGTAATTCTCCCATGTCCATGGAAATGATCTTCCCGAGTCACATGATTACACGAGTTTTTTAAATTGACAGGGACACACTAATTAATGGTTCATGTTCGCCTTGATGCTCATCCGATCCTGCCATTACATGACAATTACTACTCCGTCTCTAGTTATAAGAACTTTTTGGCCAAATTATGCTTTTTAAGAAAACAGTTAAAATTAGTTAAAAACAATTAATATGTAACAAATATAGGTTTTTTTTTCAAATATACCCCTAATAAATGTAAAAGAGTAATAATGAGATAAATAGAGAGAGAATATAATATACGAAATTTATTAGGGATAAAATAGGTAATAATGTATTAAATATTCAGACAAACTCAAAAGAAACCTTATAAAAAGAGACATTTATTTAAAAAAAGGATTTTATAATTAGAGACGGAGGGATTATGATATAACTTAAGCATGGATGTGTATTCATCAACAACGACAACAAAAGTAAAACTATTTAAGACAAAAACGGAGGGGGGGAATTTGTTTTCGTCGTCATCAACAACAAAAAGTTTCATTAAACCCAATGAAGTTGTCTATTTAGAATTCACGACACCATTCACCTATCTACTTTTCAGATGTCACTCTTATATAATCATTCAAACAAATAATGCAATTTAGAAACAATTTTAAGATGATGAACTGGAGTGTATTTACATATAAAATTATAATTAGTATACCAATCGTCAATCAGTACAAAACTTATAATTTATAATAATCTAACGATCCCTTAGAACTTAATTAATATAAATTTTTATCAAAAAATATTTTTAATAACAAGTTTCAATTCATGTAATTCATTTTTCCAAATTTCATATGTGCATGCACGTCCAGTGTTTTTTTTTTTTTGGGTGTCTTACATTATTTGTCGAAGTTTCAGTGCGCAAGCCAGGAAGAATGGGCTATGAAAGAGAGGTATGCATAGGACGGCGGCCACATGAAACAGTAAACTTTATCAATGGGGTCTATCTTTGCCTGTCTTGTATTTTTCACAAAAGCTGCCATGTAAAAAGACGAACTGCAAGATTCGTGGCCGGATTCATAAGATGATTGCTTCAATTATATATAACCCTCAGGCCAATATATATATACTTCTCCGATTCTTATTATAAGATCCAATTTGACTTTTTATTTGGTCCTAATTATAAGACCCAATTCATTTTGTTTCTTATATTTATGCATTTTTTTCCAAGATAATCCTTCTAATAATGATAGTTTTAATCAATATACTTAATTAGTAAGGATATTTTAAGAATGACAACACTTATTTATTATAAATAACCAACTTAACTTACTTCCTTAATCTCCTCAAATAAGTCAATTGGGTCTTATAATTAGGACCGGAGGAGTATATATATAAAACCCGCGAGATGTAGCTACATTATACATAAACCTAATTAATTAAAAGTAGTTCTATATGCTCAACAATTCCGGGAGCTTAATTAGCGTATTAAACTGTGAAAGCTTGCACGTATCAAATTAAAGTAAAATACGGGATCGCGACACGATCAGTTTGAACTCGATTTAGCTGCAATGGATGTCCAAGTACTGCCGTGACAAACTAAAACAGGAGCTGAAAACTGATAGGACTCATATTTATGACGGTCCGTTCTATGAAAGTTTCTATAAATTATCGTTCACTAGAATCCTTGCAGAGTTGCAGGGTAAAAGTTGGACGATATACACAAATTAATACGCGCAAAAATGACTTGATCTTCCGAATAAACGATTAGATTATTGAAGCTTTTTTTAAATTAAATATCAGTACCTATTGCATCCATAATCCTCACTGGTCGCGGACGATTTGACTGGGATTTGAATTGATGAAGTTTATCAACATGACATATGCATGTATATCTCTTAATGTTATCAAAATAACATTAATGAGCACAAAACACCCGTGTTGTTAAAGTCAATCTGTTGACACCTGGTGGAGGCGGTTGCTGCTCCTTCCTCCACCTATCAACCTCATCCGAAAACACGTCAACACGTTTGCTGCTTCTTCTACGCTTATAAAATAATGCGACACTTATCTTCAATCCAAATCAACACGTTCATGTAAGATCTAAATAGCATACTATGTTTATTGTTAGCACATTCGTCCGTGATTATCCGTACAGACAAAGTCAACACAGGCGCGTGTAATTATTTCTTACTCGTGTAGCCGTGTTCTGGTGTTCTCGACAATCAGGGGTATGACGTTGGATGGAGCGCATTTTTTGAGGTTTAATTATGACTCGATCAGGAATTCCATTGGCGTGGAAGGTCACTGGATGAAAATGAGCTTAATCACACACACGCACACACACATATTGAAGACAGTAAATTAAACATGCATATTATTGATGGGATTCATAAATAAGTAAATGAATAGTGAAATCAGAGGCAAATGCAGATATGTATATTTAGACGTAGGAAAAGGAGGGCTAGTGGTGAGGCAAGGTTGGGTGATGGGAGTAAGAGGCGAGATAGGCACGAGCCAACTTGACGCCCAAGTGAACCTGAGACATAGTGGTGAGGTGAAGCCTGTCAGATTTGAGGCGCAATCCCTTGGCATCCACGCACTTCACATTCGGCAGCTTCATCCCCACTTGAGCCTCTCTCACCCTCTGTATGTATCTGCCTTCCCCTGATGCCACTGCCACCTGCGTCAATATGTTTCCCATCCCCTTCATTTCTCTTTCTTTATTGTTTTACCGTCCAATCAATCACTGCCATTCACTTTATGTCTTACCTTTATTTCGATTTCACTTCTATTTGTTCATTAAGTTTTCTTGTTGTCTCTCAAATGATTCTATATCTACTTAATTATATAAATAACATTACGGGCGCAAAAACAGTTTTTGAATATAGTAATGTTTGTTGGGCCAAAAACATTTTCAAATGTTGATATTTGATGACGCTAGTTGGGTTTATTGGGTCTGTCGTGTTGTCCAGTTGGAGGGCATTTGGGAGAGTTTGAAATGAGACAGACTTTAGAAAGGAGCAAAAGAACGTTGGAGGAAAAGGCAGACCTTCACATGAAATCAAGGCTCAACTTACAAGCCTTGTTGGCATTCACAGGCCGCGTGCCTAAGACACATACTAACCAACAAAAATAATTATTATGGCACAACAGCGGCGTGACATTTCAAATCATTTTGGAGGGTGAAGCACCGTCGTCAGAAAAAGTCATTGCATCCCCTAAAGTCTAATCGGATATTAAAATATAACGAGTCACTGTGAAAAAAAGAAGGAGAACGGCTAACTAACCTGGATAATGAGGAGAGAAGGAAGTTGAAGATCAGAACGGAGATCCGTGAAGAAGCTCTGCAAGCGAGCCTTATAAGAGTCTGCGTCCTCTTTTCTCACCGTGTCGCTCTCACCTTGATACCACAGAAGTGCTCTAACAGTGCCACCCTCACTCACAGAGCGATTGGCTCGCTGTATGAGCTGGGTATACAAACGGGATCCTCGGCTCCACTGCGAAATTCGAGTCCCACCGGCTGCGCAGGGGACCAGACCCACCGTACCACCCGCCCATCCAATGACGTGGTTGGCAAAAGCCATTGCGGGGCCTACGCCGCAGGTGTTGCCCACGTCAATGCCAGCGTGGAGAGGCTCGTGTGCTTCCTCCCATTGCAGCTGAGCGTTCAGTCTCCAGATCGATGGGTTGGGTCGGCACTCCGGCGGCAGATTGCCGTCCCATTTGCCTCCCTGAACGCCGCCGCGGCCCGCCATGTTGCTCTGTCCTCCCAGTATAAATATGTCCTTCGTCTTGGCCGCTGCCCAGAGTGACGACGAATGGCTTAGTATTACCATTCCCGCTACTAACAACCATGACGCACAGGACCTGAGCGCCATCACTGAGATGATTCAATTTCCGTTGCGTTGTTAGAAACTCAAACTCCAAGCCCTCTTTAATGCCTCTGCTGCTCCGTCTTATCTCTCTTCGAGAAAGTCACTTTCTCAGTAGCAATGTGGCCATCATCAATTGCCATCAACGTAACACATAGCAAAGCATTGTCAAAGGGTAAAATTTTATCATCATCATTACGGTACGCTCTCCGGCACAGACCCTTGAAAATGATTGAAGTGGCAAGATTCGTTCAGCATTATTATTTCACATATATAAAATAATGATTGACAAATATTTCAATGAAGCAAATTTATAATTATTTATCAAATTCAAAATGTTGTCAAAATGATGCATGGACAAGAAGTATTTTAATACACGCTTGTCTATAGGCCTACATATCCTATATTACTAACTCGCTTTTTTTTTTTAAAGGAAATTCGGGTGGGGGGGACTTCTTCAGAGATAAGCTTTCGGGTATGCGCAGTGCGCTTTGCTTCCTCCAAGTTCCGATGGGGCCCATAAAACGGCCGCGGCACATGCGTGCGCCAACGCCTTTCAAATTTCATTGAAGCCTCCCATCCATCAAAAGGACATACATGTGGATCCAAAAGGTAAGTCCATTAATTAATATTAGATGGTAATAGAACGACACTAGGATTCGAAGAAGAAGAGAATTGATGTTATTGAGAAATAGAATGTTGCGAGACTCAACTTTCTTGTTGGGGACCAGTATATCTGGAGTAGAATACTGTGTATACATTAAGATTTGCAGATAGAGAGTTAATGCATGTCTGGTCATTCTCCATTGCAGGTGGGAAGTACATAAAAGTAAGTAGTTCCACATCCCCGAGACCTTACATGATGGGATGCGAAAAAGGCCGTGCGATCCTAAATTCCCCGTCAAGTGCCTTCCTCATAATGTAATTCCCGCTCGCCGTCCCCTGTCCATAATAATCACAAGTCCCACCGAGTTTCACCATCGTCAACTCCCTCAAACGCCACTGCCATTACCGTTCCCTCAATGTGGGACTTGTTGATAAAAAGGGGATGGATGCTAGCCTACGGGGCTTAATTATGAAGGTAGTAAAGTTGGAATGGTACATTATCATCCCCATATTGGCAAATACAGGCGACTCGTACATTAAGAGAGGGAAACTAGTTAATGTTCTGATGCTTTAGTCAGCTGGAATTCAGCTGAAAAATAGGATCTTGCAACTCAACTTGCTTCGTGCCGACCAGCATCTTTGGAGAAGAATACTGCATGTACATTATGATGTGCTAATGCAGGATTAATTTGCAGTCATTCTCCACTGCAAGTGACTGTAGTACATAGATAAGTCAGGTCCAGTAACTCAGGAATCCAGACATACAGATATGGACAAGGAATTGAACAAAAGCGAGTCCTGCTTTTCCTTTTGGGTTCAGATATATAATGCTCTCGCCGGGACCTTACATACGATACCTAAAACAAAAGGCCATGTCTTCCTCATAATTTAATCCCAACGGCCCCCTCTGTCAGTAATGATCGCACTTCCCTTCAACCTCATATTCCCCCCATGTGGCTGTCTTTCATTCAACTAGGGACCAATCATCCACCCCGATAACCCCTCATGCCCCACTTTCTCCCGTATATGATAAAATATACTGTTGCGGACACATTTTGTACATATATTTTATTTTAACAGCACATAATTCACTAAGTTTACCAACGGTGATCGTGTTTATTGTTGCATGGTGAGAAGTAAAAGTTCTTCTGCCTTCGTTTTTGTTTTCCTCAAAAAGAGAGACGTTTTACAGCTATACTTTTCATAGACGAAGTCTTGTTGCGTAAGGGAATAATAGTAAGAAAAATCACAAGGAGAAAGGGAGGGGGAAAGGACTATAAGAAAACTGGGAAGAAGAGGAAAATTAAGATGGCACGTGCAAAATTAGAAGAAGGCCTTTCAGGGGGAGGAGCCTTGTTAGGGTGAGGAGCTTGAGCAGGCAATGGAGTGGGTAGGAAGCGAAGGAGTTCGTCGGCCATCATGTGACCCAGATGGACCTGGGCTGGGCTCGACAGATGAAGCCCATCAGGCTCGAGTGGCAAGCCCTTGGCGTCAACGGTCCTCAGGTTCAGAAGGTCCATCCCTAATTGGGCTTCTCTCACCGTCTCCACGTATGGGCCAATACCCGACGCCAGAGCCACCTGTCAACCAAAAAACACTATTGTTGTATCATTATCAGCTAACTACCCCCTGACAAATACATGTTACTTAATTATTAATACAACACACACTAGTGCAGTTGGTGTTCCACATTAGTCTCTTTTGTTGAGTATATCACGCTTTCTTTATTAGGAACGTTCAGCCCATCCACCCTACACGTTTTCTTTTGTACCATTTTAAAATGTTTGTTATTTCATTCTGTTTATGATTTATCAATCGTGTGGTTTGTTTAATATTTACATGTCGATGATGGTTTTTATAACGGAATAATACATCTGAAGAAGTCAGCACGATTGGTTGACTAAGAAGAATCAGGAGTAATGCCGTCTAGGAAGGCGCAATCAACAAGACTATTTCTATAAAAACTATGAATTCAAAAGACAGGCGGTGATAGGCTAACTTATTTGCAATCCACTATGATGAAATCTGGTCGGGTTATATTACCATATTTAATTTGGCTATATTACGGTCTAGATCATATTGATTTCCCTATATTTCATTCTGGATTCATGAAATTCTCAATTGTTATACCGCTCCTGCTTGACGTAAATGAGGTAATTCAATTAGTTATATCATAAAAATTAAAACAAGATATTGCCGTTGAATCTGTTAGCGTGGATTAGGGTGAGGGAAGACCCCATCCCTGTAAATGGGTGTTTGTACTTAGCCGGGACCGCTTCGTTGTCAGTATCGTATTATTATACCTAGTGTGTACCAGACGCAAAACAAATGGCCACGGTGGAAATTATACTGAAGTATCCAGCAAGAAAGGAACACCTGTCTCAATCAAAGCTATGTCTTCCTATTTTTCTTTCGTTTTTTAGTTTGTTAGTGGGAGGGGGTTGGCGTGAAAATCTCTTCTCAGCACCCTAAAGATCTGAGCGTCTTAATTTCCTTTTCGGTTTCATATATACCAATTTGCAGTATGATCATAATTAATAAGCAGGGCGGACCTATGAATGCCATGCCTATGTGTCGAAGGCACGCCAAAGAAATTGTTTCTAAGCATACTAAAAGAAAGAATAAATAAATGAAATTAATGAGGAGATTAAAAGAAATAAAAATAAAATAAAAAGAAGACCTGGACGATAGGAAGCAACGGAGACTGGAGGTCAGCACGAACGTCGGAGAAAAACTTGCGGAGTCTGGAGCCGTATGCCTGAGCATCTGTGAGATTGATAGTGTCAGATTCGCCTTGATACCACAGCAACGCACTGATACTTCCACCACTTCCCACCGATGCCTTAGCTCTCCTCATCATATGATTGTACAGCTCTCTTCCTCGTTCCCATTCGCTTATGTTTGTGCCTCCTACGGCGCAAGGCACCAGCCCCACCACCGCCAGTTCAGGCTTCTTCTTCAAGATCCGATTCGCGAATGCCATTCCGGGTCCGATCCCGTCCGTCTTCGTCACGTCTATGTCCCGATGCAGCGGCTCCTCCGCCTCCACCCAATCCAATCCAGCGCTCAGCCGCAGGATGGAAGGGTTCTCACGGCACTGCGCCGGCACCACCCCGTCCCACGGCAGGCTCACGTTCGCCACGCCTCCCCTCCCGGCCATGTTGCTCTGTCCCGCCAGTACAAATATGGTTTTCTGCGCTTCCACTTGAGGCCTCACTGACCCTCCCTCTGTTACAATTATTACTCCCAGCAACCAAAACAAGAGGGAGGGCATCCTCGTGGGTAGAGATGGTCGCCTGCTGTATTCTGATCTGTTGCCGTTTCCCAAATCTAAGACGCTACTCAACTTTATGGAAACTATATTCGGGCACCACCCCGTACCTCTCGATATCGCAACGTGATCCAATTTTTATTTTTGACTTTTTTTTAGCCTATTTTGCGGGGCATTTTGTTACCAGCATCAAATAGATTCAGGATTTCCCACACAATTTGGCTGGCGTCTTCTTTATTTTATTCCTATCCTTAAATATATGTTTGATTCCCTTTAAAATACATGATGAAGATTAGTTATATTAGATTTCAACAGATCAGAGTAACAACATTTAAAACATTCTACATTTATAAACAATAAAAATGATTATTTTATTAATTTTATCAGAATTGGTTTTTTTTTTAATTTTGGATTTTGGATCACCGTAAAATATTAATATTTTTTCATTAAATTTTTGTTATCCAATTTCTTTGAATTGCATAAAATTTATTAATAATAAAATAGGAAGTGGGCCGATGTTGATTAAACCCACATTCAGGTGGCCCTGGGACCGTATGGGGCAATGGCCATGCGCATGTGTAAGAGGCGCATATCCACAGGCCTGCTTGGAATAATTTAGAAGCATTTTTTTTTAAATTGTGATTTATGAAAATAAATATGTGAGAAAAAAAAATTATCTTACTTATAACTTTATAAGTCGTTAATCCAAACAGGTCCGAGAGCCGAATGAGCGATTACGTCACCATGTACCTGCTCCTCCCACAGCTATCCTTGAAAACTCACTCAAGTTGACGGGTCATCTCGAACAAAGTCAATATCCATCTAAATTAACTAATTGATTCATGAACTTGTGCCCGCTTTGTCATCTGTATTAAGATACTTTAATCGAAACTAAACAAACCTCCCTCGTCAAGTTACCAAGAGTCTATTTACCTTGAGAGGGTAGAATATATGTTCTTCAAACACTTAATTAAAAACATCTATGTTCACTCAATCAATTAAACTCATCTGGTCTCCTTGCTTTCTCCTCAATTCAGTATAACCCGTTTGTAAGTTGTAGAAAAGCGAACCTATAGAAATGATAGTTGACAATAGCAAAAGGTCCGAGTTTTGAAGGCTGCAGGACTCACAGCCGGTCACCAAGTGAACGGTGCACGCAAAATTTGATAGTTTAACATAGCTCTACAGGATTGCATCAACACGTGATTAACCGAAGCTAACCTATCAGTAAGGGTTTGTTTGGCTCAAGGAGAGAAAGGGGAGGGGAGGGATTTTAATCGAAGGGAGGAGAGGAGAAGAGAGTGGAAGGATTTTAATATTACCTTATTTGGATTTATAAAAAAAGAGGGGAGGAAATGAGTTTTAATATTCTTGTTTGGTTCATAAGGAAAAGAGGGAAAAATATTTTAACATACTTTTATTTTATTTATTATATAGGCATAATAGTCACAACATAACAAAATATAGGCATCATGGTCGTAACATGACAAAATATTGTTTTTTCCTTCCAAATCTTTCCAGTTTTGGAGGGGGGAATTTTTCTTACCCTTCTAAAATTTATATATTGCCAAACAAAAAGAAATGATTAAAATCCTTTCCCCTCTCTTCTCTCCCTTCTAAATCCCTCATCCCAAACACACCCTAAAGCCACACATTTAATTTAAAATTTCACACGTAAACGCCAAGAATGTCCTGGTTATATATAGTCCAGTAATATTTAAAAGCACACGCAACATCAAAAGCCAACACAGTATTATTGACAGGGGATTAAATAACCACCATACCCATTAATTCATCGTTGCCATCACTGTGAATCAGTTTCATGACCCCGAAGCATCTCCACAACTTGACTCATTGTTGGTCTTGCGTCTCTATCTTCCTCGATACAGTCCAGAGCCAGCCTAGCCAAAATCTCCATCTTCTCGATCTCACAATTCCCCTCTATCGTAGGATCTATGATTTGTTCCACCCACGATGTCGTTCCGTTTCCTCTATTCTTTTTCTCCCTCACCCATGTCACCAGCCTCCCGTGATGTGACTCTACTCCTTCCACCATGTGGGAGCACCCAAGGCTTTTTCCAGTTATCATCTCCAACAAAACAATTCCATAGCTATAAACATCCACCTTCGATGTGATTGGCAAATTAAACACCCACTCAGGTGCCATGTAACCTCTTGTTCCTCTTATCCTTGAGAAGCTTGAGTTGTTGGTATCATTTCTGTTCAGTAGTTTAGATAACCCAAAATCTGAGACTTTGGGTTGATAATCTGAATCCAGAAGTACGTTTTGAGGCTTTATATCGCAATGCAGAATCCACTCCAAGCATTCTTCATGGAGATATGCTAGACCTCTGGCTGTACCAAAGCAATGTTGTAACGCTTCTTCCAATCGAGCGAGGAGCTATTGGACGCTAGATTTTCTGCCAACGAACCATTCTCCATGTACTCGTATACTAACAGCCTGTGCTTTCCTTCTGCACAGTACCCCCACATGTCGATTAGGTTCATGTGATTAAGTCTTCCAATTATGTTTACTTCAGCTAGAAATTCACTTTCTCCTTGGCTAGCTTCGTTGAGCCTCTTGATTGCCGCAACTCGTCGATCCGTCAACACACCCTTGTACACGATTCCACTGGCACCCCTTCCAATCTCTTCACTGAACCCTTTTGTTGCTCCTTTCAACTCAGAATAACTATAGCTTCTAAACCCAGTGGCAGTGAGATGATAGTCGTGTTGATCTGTACCCGACTTTCCTCGCGTCCTCATTAATAGACACCCAACCAGAAAGATGCCCACAACTTCAAAGGACCCAATGGCCAGTGCTAACCAGAAAAGCACCTTAACCAAAAGTCTGTCGGGTCTTAAGCCATACAATCTTTCAAGCACTATAGAGCTAACATGATCACACTGCTTCACTATAGATTCTTCAAATGTGAAGGATTTAGATTTTGGTAGTCTCAGGTAAATTGATCCACGAAAACCAGGGGAAACATACCCATTGAGCAGACGTGTCTTTCGGTAGCAAGTGTAAGAGCCAGTGTCTGGGTTCCAAGTATATTGGAATCCTGTGCAGTTACAAAATTCCAAGCATGCATCCTTGCATTGTTTATAGGTATAATTTGGGAAGTATCCCTGGTCGTAGCCATAGAACTCGGCGTTGTTTATGTGTAAAAAGCGAGACTCCGTTGAGGTGCAAGACAAATTGAAGTCTGGCTCGCACCCAAAAGACCAATCACTTCCATTCTTGACCTTGTAACCTGGAAGACAAGAGCATTTTCTCCCAGAATAAGGATCATTGATGCACACACTGTTGGCTCCGCATATGCCATGAATCTTGCAAGGTTGTGATTGGGCTTGCCATGAAACACTCCATTTCTCTCCCCAGCTTTTTCGACTGTAGACTCGAAGATTGCCATCATAATCAACAGTCAATCTTCTCTGAAGCACATGGCCATAGTCTGATGTCTTGAAAGTAAGGTCGTCAGTTGAGCTAAAATTACCATATAAATTGAGAATTGCAATGCGACTTGCATTGTACGTGGACCTGTTAGCTTCCCAACTGACGAGCCATGGATCTGGCCAGTAGATACTTGAAACATCGGGCCCATCATAGAGAAGGCGAAGAACATTATCATTGTCAAAAAACAACTTATAAAAACCAGAAGAGCAGTTAGTTTGAGTTCTCGAGGAGACAAGTTTTGTGTATCGAGTGAGAGGTTGTTCGGGGACAAGTGTATCAGTTGGAAAATCAAAGCTTTGCCACAGGAATGTACCGTTCGATTGAGTTAGAACAAGATTTCCATCATCATTGAGAACCAATCTTGGAACGGTGGCGGAGGTAGTGTTGGTGGCCCAAACATCAAAGTGACCAGCGTCATTTAACACAAGATTACCAGTGTCATAGAGGGTAAGCGTTGAGCCATGCCCATTAACAGGTACGTCACGATTTGCCATCCAAATGGCAGTCAAGTCTTTGCCGTGAGGTTCCGTGAACCAGATGGCAAAGGTAAAGGCATTCTCGCCGACGTTATAAAACCCAGCAGTAAACGCTTGGTTACGTGATTTTAGAACGTTTTTTGGTTTTTCCACCGATAGGAAGAAAGCAATGCCGGAGGATGAAGATGAACATTGGAAAGACACAGCGAAAATGAGAAGGATTAACAACACAGAAAAACTTACAAAAGCCATGAGGGCTCAGATTGGCTGTGGTGGTGGGGTGGGTGATACTGGGCGCGGCTTGATCTTCAAGTTAAAGCATACTATGGCGTTCAGCGTCTGCAGCCTCTGAAGTCTACACACTGAAAGACGAGTGGAATACGCTAAAGTCAATGAATGGTCTGTCTTCTTCTTCTTGTTTTGTGAATACACAATGGCCTGAGTCCTGTCATAATCCACCATTCCAACTCCCTCCGGTGCAATAAATTCGCATCACATGATATGATCTAAGCGAATGAACTTTTCGGATCGCCCGCAGCAGACCAAATTAGAAACACGAGTGGCCGGATCTTTCTAATCTAACAGTTTGCCCCGCAATTTCGGAATAAATTAAGCAATCCATTTTGGATTTGTCGTCCTCTTGCAGGTAACATTACATTGTCCCTCAAACATTATACTGTTTTTATAAATTAGAAGTATAGTTTCTTTTACAGTGTTATCTAAAACTCTGGTGAAAATAATATGTGCGTATGACCTTTGTCAAGAAAATATAAAATATGACTTATATAACAGTTGGTTTAAAAAAACATATAATTATTTTTAAAAATATATTCTCTGTATTATTATTGAATTAAGAATTGGTAATAAAATATACAACGAGAATAGAAAAATCAGAGTTGTTCTACATCGTCTACTGTCTCTTTCGTCCCTTGCCCCTCCGATCCTGTTTTACGTGATTAAGGCATCTTCATTCAATGGGGACCCGACTGCCATAGATATCCACATCGTTGTTTCGTGGAAGAAGGTCCCGGTGACTGGGAGGAGCGGGCGTGGATATTTCTGGCGACGTAGTAGTGGGTGGCGTGCCGCTGGGACCCATATCATTACCCTTGGTCTGTCTGGCTGAAAGTTTTTTTGGCTGAAGGCCTTTTTTCGTTTTTTTTCCCCTAAGACCCTAAATGCGTGAGTTTTTACGACTGAAAGGATATTATATAATGATTTTTCAAAAATCTGGTGTCGAAGGAAATTTGAATATGCCCGTAAATATTTCTTCACTGCTGAGTAGTTTGTCTATTTTCATATTTTCACTTCTTGAACTGGTTAAATAAAAGAAAAATATGACTTTCAGTCTTATAACACTTTTTTTTGTTCTATTTATAACATAATTGTAGCATATTTTATACAAATTAAGAAAAATTTCAAACTGTATTAATTTTTTTAAAAGTATAATGACATTCTGTGCTCATAAGATAGCACAAGTAATCCACGAGAATTATGGGCCTCTCAAAACCAGAAAGTAAACACGAGCTTTCTGCTATTTTGTGTCTTCACTCCGAGCTGCCGACCCCGGAAAGGGCCTTTATAGCCATTATGGGTCGCTCATATATGCATATTTCATAAGCACCACGGGATATGGGGAAAAAAAATCTCTCGACAGAAAAATTGAGCAGACTGTGATTGGTCTCTCACACGATCGCGCCACGTGTATCCTCACACTTTCCTCGCACTGACTCCGAATCCTAATTCGGCTGTCTTGTCAGTGGGGAAGCCAGTCTCAAATTCAACCCTGTTCAACAGGGAATTAGTTGTCATCAATTTATAACGGAGGGTGTGGGAGGCATTCCTCTGTCACTGAATTTTATGATATTAAATCCTCTGTGTTCTCTGTCTTAATCCCTCCCTTTATGGTACTCCCTCCGTTTCTTTATAAGAGACAAATAACCAAAGTACGTTGATCAAAAAACAGTTAAAATTAGTTAAGAACAATTAATGGTAAAAAGTATAATTTTTTTGTTCCAAAATGCCCTCATTAATAAGGAGAGGAGCATGAGAGAGAACAATTAAATTTTAAAGAAAGAGAAGTGGAGGGAAAGAGAATGTGAGTTGGAGATAATAAACTATGGGTAAAATAGTAAATCAACACAAAAAAGTAAGACAACTTGTAATGTCTCTTATATATAGGAACATGCCATAAGCATCAATCAAATGTCTCTTATAATAAGGAACGGAGGGAGTAATTTTTTCCTGGGTGGCTCGTTAAATTAAATATTAAAAAAACAGATTATCCCTTGCATATCGAAGGAACATTTACTTGTGGTGCTGCTGCATCCATTTTTGGTCATGGGAAACATGATTTTATGTTTAGCCGAGCGGTTGCTTCCTAAACTTGTAAGAAAGTTCGTGGCTGAAGTAACAGTATTATGCATGAAATTCGGATTGAAAATGCAAGTATCTCTTTAATTAGATGTCATCGTGTTTCACATATTCAATAATATTAATACTCATCCGGTTTTAATCTAAACTTATTTAACTAATTTAATT